>NW_027175514.1:0-161000 GCF_028021215.1 Eschrichtius robustus | reverse complement strand
CCACCTATACTAGTTCACAGCAAACATGAGTCCCTGCAGTAGTGGAGCTGCCAAGGGAGAGCATGGCGAAACCCTGGCAACTTGGCTAAGTATCTTTTACTGTGCAGGCTTCGAAGTGTGGCAAGATCCTTGAAAGAGGCCTGGCCTGAGCAAGCCTTGTTGGCTCTACCTCTTCCGGGGGCCTAGCAGTGTAAAGGAGGAATTGTACTCTTTGCTCAGCTTGGACCTCACATGGACGTCCTGCTCAACCAACGAGCCAGTCGGTGTGAGCTCCTGGATGGAAGGCTGAGCAGAGTGTTTTTCTGAGTGCATGTAAAGCCCTTGTCCTCACAAATCCACGTTCCCCAGCACATGAGACCGGCTCAGACTGTCGTCGTGAGCTGGGGCAAGCTGCGGCTACCTAGGTTTCCAAAGGAAGTGAGAGAGCAGGGTGCCGCCTTGGGCTCTGCATGCAAGAAGTGTTCCGAAGGACCTACCCGGCTGATTGTTGCTCAGCAGGCAGCGAGGAGATGTGGGGGGGATCCGTGTTGTAGCATGGGAAACGGTGCGGAGGCCAGAGTGCTTGGAGTCCTGAAAGCTATCCTCGCGTTCCATTGAAGCAAAACAACGGTGGAGACCTCATGGAAACCGAGGCACGCAGAGCTTGCCCGGTGGAAACTTAGGCACTACCCTGAGGCTCAGGGTGGCCTTGCGCTTTCCCAGGAGGAACGAGGTCTGCGGGATTAACTCTCCTCCAGCGTGGCAGGAACCCGGTTTCTCGGGGGAAAGTGCTCGTTTGCTATGCAAGCGTACCTGCGGAGGCTAGACCCTGGGCAACTTCAAGGTTTGGCAAGCAGCCCCTGAGACACTAGAATCCAAGCTTCCAAAGGGAAAAGGCTGCTTTTGTCGGCAGAGCCACCTACCCTTGTTAGCACCCAGCATAAGTACCTGCAGGATGGGAGCTGCGAAGGGAAACGAACGGGACACACTGGGCACCTGAGAAGCGCCCCTCGACACTTGCAAGCAGCCTGTTTCTCTGGGGGAACATTCTCGTTTCCTCCCCGGGCGTGCCTGCAGTGAGTAGAAGCTGGGCCTTACTAGGCTTTCGCAAACAGCTCCGAGGCTACAAGAATCCAGATTTCCAAAGGGGAAAAGACTGCTTTTGGAAGCAGGGCCACCTATCCTAGTTCTCAGTAAACATGAGTCCCTGCAGTAGTGGAGCTGCCAAGGGAGAGCATGGCGAAACCCTGGCAACTTCGCTAAGTATCTTTTACTGTGCAGGCTTCGAAGTGTGGCAAGATCCTTGAAAGAGGCCTGGCCTGAGCGAGCCTTGTTGGCTCTACCTCTTCCGGGGGCCTAACAGTGTAAAGGAGGAATTGTGCTCTTTTCTCATTTTGGACCTCACATGGACGTCCTGATAAACCAACGAGCCAGTCGGTGTGAGCTCCTGGATGGAAGGCTGAGCAGAGTGTTTTTCTGAGTGCATGTAAAGCCCTTGTCCTCACAAATCCACGTTCCCCAGCACATGAGACCGTCTCAGACTGTCGTCGTGAGCTGGGGCAAGCTGCGGCAACCTAGGTTTCCAAAGGAAGAGAGAGAGCAGTGTGCCCCCTTGGGCTCTGCATGCAAGAAGTGTTCCGAAGGACCTACACGGCTGCTTGTTGCTCAGCAGGCAGAGAGGAGATGTGGGGGGGATCCGTGTGGTAGCATTGGAAACGGTGTGGAGGCTAGAGTGCTTGGAGTCCTGAAAGCTATCCTCGCCTTCCTTTGAAGCAAAACAACGGTGGAGACCTCATGGTAACCGAGGCACGCAGAGCTTGCCCGGTGGAAACTTAGGCACTAGCCTGAGGCTCAGGGTGGCCTTGCACTTTCCCAGGAGGAACGAGGTCTGCGGGATTAACTCTCCTCCAGCGTGGCAGGAACCCGGTTTCTCGGGGGAAAGTGCTCGTTTGCTACGCAACCATACCTGCGGAGGCTAGAACCTGGGCAACTTCAAGGTTTGGCAAGCAGCCCCTGAGACACTAGAATCCAAGCTTCCAAAGGGAAAAGGCTGCTTTTGTCGGCAGAGCCACCTACCCCTGTTAGCAACCAGCATAAGCACCTGCAGGATGGGAGCTGCGAAGGAAAACAAACGAGACACACTGGGCACCTGAGAAGCGCCCCTCGACACTTGCAAGCAGCCTGTTTTCCTGGGGGAACATTCTCGTTTCCTCCCCGGGCGTGCCTGCAGTGAGTAGAAGCTGGGCCTTCCTAGTGTTTTGCAAACAGCTCCAAGGCTACAAGAATCCAGATTTCCAAAGGGGAAAATCCTGGTTTGGAAGCAGGGCCACCTATACTAGTTCACAGCAAACATGAGTCCCTGCAGTAGTGGAGCTGCCAAGGGAGAGCATGGCGAAACCCTGGCAACTTCGCTAAGTATCTTTTACTGTGCAGGCTTCGAAGTGTGGCAAGATCACTGACGGAGGGCTGGCCTGAGTAAGGCCTATTTGGCAAAACCTCTTTCCGAGTCCTAGCAGGGTAAAGGAGGAATTGTGCTCTTTGCTCAGCTTGGACCTCACATCGACGTCCTGCTAAACCAACGAGCCAGTCGGTGTGAGCTCCTCGATGGAAGGATGAGCAGAGTGTTTTTCTGAGTGCAGGTAGGGTTCTTATCCTCACTGAGTCCACGTTCCCCAGCACATGAGACCGGCTCAGACTGTCGTCGTGAGCTGGGGCAAGCTGCGGCAACCTAGGTTTGCAAAGGAAGAGAGAGAGCAGTGTGCCGCCTTGGGCTCTGCATGCAAGAAGTGTTCTGAAGGGCCTACACGCTGCTTGTTGCTCAGCAGGCAGAGATGAGACGTGGGGGGGATCCGTGTGGTCGCATGGGAAATGGTGCGGAGGCCAGAGTGCTTGGAGTCCTGAAATCTATCCTCGCGTTCCATTGAAGCACAACATCGGTGGAGACCTCATGGAAACCGAGGCACGCAGAGCTTGGCCGGTGGAAACTTAGGCACTACCCTGAGGCTCAGGGTGGCCTTGCGCTTTCCATGGAAGAAAGAGGTCTACGGGATTAACTCTCCTCCAGCGTGGCAGGAACCCGCTTTCTCGGGGGAAAGTGCTCGTTTGCTACGCAAGCGTACCTGCGGAGGCTAGAACCTGGGCAACTTCAAGGTTTGGCAAGCAGCCCCTGAGACACTAGAATCCAAGCTTCCAAAGGGAAAAGGCTGCTTTGGTCGGCAGAGCCACGTACCCTTCTTAGCACCCAGCATAAGCACCTGCAGGATGGGAGCTGCGAAGGAAAACAAACGGGACACACTGGGCACCTCAGAAGCGCCCCTCGACACTTGAAAGCAGCCTGTTTCTCTGGGGGAACATTCTCGTTTCCTCCCCGGGCGTGCCTGCAGTGAGTAGAAGCTGGGCCTTCCTAGGCTTTCGCAAACAGCTCCGAGGCTACAAGAATCCAGATTTCCAAAGGGGAAAAGTCTGCTTTTGGAAGCAGGGACACCTATCCTAGTTCACAGCAAACATGAGTCCCTGCACTAGTGGAGCTGCCGAGGGAGAGCATGGCGAAACCCTGGCAACTTCGCTATGTATCTTTTACTGTGCCGGCTTCGAAGTGTGGCAAGATCCTTGAAGGAGGGCTGGCCTGAGCGAGCCTAGTTGGCTCTACCTCTTCCGGGGGCCTAGCAGTGTAAAGGAGGAATTGTGCTCTTTGCTCAGCTTGGACGTCACATCGACGTCCTGCTAAACCAACGAGCCAGTCGGTGTGAGCTCCTGGATGGAAGGCTGAGCAGAGTGTTTTTCTGAGTGCATGTAAAGCCCTTGTCCTCACTGAATCCACGTTCCCCAGCACATGAGAGCGGCTCAGACTGTCGTCGTGAGCTGGGGCAAGCTGCGGCTACCTAGGTTTCCAAAGGAAGTGAGAGAGCAGTGTGCCGCCTTGGGCTCTGCATGCAAGAAGTGTTCCGAACGACCTACACGGCTGATTGTTGCTCAGCAGGCAGCGAGGAGATATGGGGGGGATCCGTGTTGTAGCATGGGAAACGGTGCGGAGGCCAGAGTGCTTGGAGTCCTGAAAGCTATTCTCGCGTTCCATTGAAGCACAACAACGGTGGAGACCTCATGGAAACCGAGGCACGCAGAGCTTGCCCGGTGGAAACTTAGGCACTACCCTGAGGCTAGGGTGGCCTTGCGCTTTCCATGGAAGAAAGAGGTCTGCGGGATTAACTCTCCTCCAGCGTGGCAGGAACCCGCTTTCTCGGGGGAAAGTGCTCGTTTGCTACGCAAGCGTACCTGCGGAGGCTAGAACCTGGGCAACTTCAAGGTTTGGCAAGCAGCCCCTGAGACACTAGAATCCAAGCTTCCAAAGGGAAAAGGCTGCTTTTGTCGGCAGAACCACCTACCCTTGTTAGCACCCAGCATAAGTACCTGCAGGATGGGAGCTGCGAAGGGAAACGAACCGGACACACTGGGCACCTGAGAAGCGCCCCTCGACACTTGCAAGCATCCTGTTTCTCTGGGGGGAACATTCTCGTTTCCTCCCCGCGCGAGCATTCAGTGAGTAGAAGCTGGGCCTTCCTAGGCTTTCGCAAACAGCTCCGAGGCTACAAGAATCCAGATTTCCAAAGGGGAAAAGACTGCTTTTGGAAGCAGGGCCACCTATACTAGTTCACAGCAAACATGAGTCCCTGCAGTAGTGGAGCTGCCAAGGGAGAGCATGGCGAAACCCTGGCAACTTCGCTAAGTATCTTTTACTGTGCCGGCTTCGAAGTGTGGCAAGATCCTTGAAAGAGGCCTGGCCTGAGCGAGCCTTGTTGGTTCTACCTCTTCCGGGGGCCTAGCAGTGTAAAGGAGGAATTGTACTCTTTGCTCAGCTTGGACCTCACATGGACGTCCTGCTCAACCAACGAGCCAGTCGGTGTGAGCTCCTGGATGGAAGGCTGAGCAGAGTGTTTTTCTGAGTGCATGTAAAGCCCTTGTCCTCACAAATCCACGTTCCCCAGCACATGAGACCGGCTCAGACTGTCGTCGTGAGCTGGGGCAAGCTGCGGCAAGCTAGGTTTCCAAAGGAAGAGAGAGAGCAGTGTGCCGCCTTGGGCTCTGCATGCAAGAAGTGTTCCGAAGGACCTACACGGCTGCTTGTTGCTCAGCAGGCAGAGAGGAGATGTGGGGGGGATCCGTGTGGTAGCATGGGAAACGGTGTGGAGGCCAGAGTGCTTGGAGTCCTGAAAGCTATCCTCGCCTTCCATTGAAGCAAAACAACGGTGGAGACCTCATGGTAACCGAGGCAGGCAGAGCTTCCCCGGTGGAAACTTAGCACTACCCTGAGGCTCAGGGTGGCCTTGCACTTTCCCAGGAGGAACGAGGTCTGCGGGATTAACTCTCCTCCAGCGTGGCAGGAACCCGCTTTCTCGGGGGAAAGTGCTCGTTTGCTACGCAACCATACCTGCGGAGGCTAGAACCTGGGCAACTTCAAGGTTTGGCAAGCAGCCCCTTAGACACTAGAATCCAAGCTTCCAAAGGGAAAAGGCTGCTTTTGTCGGCAGAGCCACCTACCCTTGTTAGCACCCAGCATAAGTACCTGCAGGATGGGAGCTGCGAAGGAAAACAAACGGGACACACTGGGCACCTGAGAAGCGCCCCTCGACACTTGCAAGCAGCCAGTTTTCCTAGGGGAACATTCTCGTTTCCTCCCCGGGCGTGCCTGCAGTGAGTAGAAGCTGGGCCTTTCTAGTGTTTTGCAAACAGCTCCAAGGCTACAAGAATCCAGATTTCCAAAGGGGAAAAGCCTGGTTTGGAAGCAGGGCCACCTATACTAGTTCACAGCAAACATGAGTCCCTGCAGTAGTGGAGCTGCCAAGGGAGAGCATGGCGAAACCCTGGCAACTTGGCTAAGTATCTTTTACTGTGCAGGCTTCGAAGTGTGGCAAGATCCTTGAAAGAGGCCTGGCCTGAGCAAGCCTTGTTGGCTCTACCTCTTCCGGGGGCCTAGCAGTGTAAAGGAGGAATTGTACTCTTTGCTCAGCTTGGACCTCACATGGACGTCCTGCTCAACCAACGAGCCAGTCGGTGTGAGCTCCTGGATGGAAGGCTGAGCAGAGTGTTTTTCTGAGTGCATGTAAAGCCCTTGTCCTCACAAATCCACGTTCCCCAGCACATGAGACCGGCTCAGACTGTCGTCGTGAGCTGGGGCAAGCTGCGGCTACCTAGGTTTCCAAAGGAAGTGAGAGAGCAGGGTGCCGCCTTGGGCTCTGCATGCAAGAAGTGTTCCGAAGGACCTACCCGGCTGATTGTTGCTCAGCAGGCAGCGAGGAGATGTGGGGGGGATCCGTGTTGTAGCATGGGAAACGGTGCGGAGGCCAGAGTGCTTGGAGTCCTGAAAGCTATCCTCGCGTTCCATTGAAGCAAAACAACGGTGGAGACCTCATGGAAACCGAGGCACGCAGAGCTTGCCCGGTGGAAACTTAGGCACTACCCTGAGGCTCAGGGTGGCCTTGCGCTTTCCCAGGAGGAACGAGGTCTGCGGGATTAACTCTCCTCCAGCGTGGCAGGAACCCGGTTTCTCGGGGGAAAGTGCTCGTTTGCTATGCAAGCGTACCTGCGGAGGCTAGACCCTGGGCAACTTCAAGGTTTGGCAAGCAGCCCCTGAGACACTAGAATCCAAGCTTCCAAAGGGAAAAGGCTGCTTTTGTCGGCAGAGCCACCTACCCTTGTTAGCACCCAGCATAAGTACCTGCAGGATGGGAGCTGCGAAGGGAAACGAACGGGACACACTGGGCACCTGAGAAGCGCCCCTCGACACTTGCAAGCAGCCTGTTTCTCTGGGGGAACATTCTCGTTTCCTCCCCGGGCGTGCCTGCAGTGAGTAGAAGCTGGGCCTTACTAGGCTTTCGCAAACAGCTCCGAGGCTACAAGAATCCAGATTTCCAAAGGGGAAAAGACTGCTTTTGGAAGCAGGGCCACCTATCCTAGTTCTCAGTAAACATGAGTCCCTGCAGTAGTGGAGCTGCCAAGGGAGAGCATGGCGAAACCCTGGCAACTTCGCTAAGTATCTTTTACTGTGCAGGCTTCGAAGTGTGGCAAGATCCTTGAAAGAGGCCTGGCCTGAGCGAGCCTTGTTGGCTCTACCTCTTCCGGGGGCCTAACAGTGTAAAGGAGGAATTGTGCTCTTTTCTCATTTTGGACCTCACATGGACGTCCTGATAAACCAACGAGCCAGTCGGTGTGAGCTCCTGGATGGAAGGCTGAGCAGAGTGTTTTTCTGAGTGCATGTAAAGCCCTTGTCCTCACAAATCCACGTTCCCCAGCACATGAGACCGTCTCAGACTGTCGTCGTGAGCTGGGGCAAGCTGCGGCAACCTAGGTTTCCAAAGGAAGAGAGAGAGCAGTGTGCCCCCTTGGGCTCTGCATGCAAGAAGTGTTCCGAAGGACCTACACGGCTGCTTGTTGCTCAGCAGGCAGAGAGGAGATGTGGGGGGGATCCGTGTGGTAGCATTGGAAACGGTGTGGAGGCTAGAGTGCTTGGAGTCCTGAAAGCTATCCTCGCCTTCCTTTGAAGCAAAACAACGGTGGAGACCTCATGGTAACCGAGGCACGCAGAGCTTGCCCGGTGGAAACTTAGGCACTAGCCTGAGGCTCAGGGTGGCCTTGCACTTTCCCAGGAGGAACGAGGTCTGCGGGATTAACTCTCCTCCAGCGTGGCAGGAACCCGGTTTCTCGGGGGAAAGTGCTCGTTTGCTACGCAACCATACCTGCGGAGGCTAGAACCTGGGCAACTTCAAGGTTTGGCAAGCAGCCCCTGAGACACTAGAATCCAAGCTTCCAAAGGGAAAAGGCTGCTTTTGTCGGCAGAGCCACCTACCCCTGTTAGCAACCAGCATAAGCACCTGCAGGATGGGAGCTGCGAAGGAAAACAAACGAGACACACTGGGCACCTGAGAAGCGCCCCTCGACACTTGCAAGCAGCCTGTTTTCCTGGGGGAACATTCTCGTTTCCTCCCCGGGCGTGCCTGCAGTGAGTAGAAGCTGGGCCTTCCTAGTGTTTTGCAAACAGCTCCAAGGCTACAAGAATCCAGATTTCCAAAGGGGAAAATCCTGGTTTGGAAGCAGGGCCACCTATACTAGTTCACAGCAAACATGAGTCCCTGCAGTAGTGGAGCTGCCAAGGGAGAGCATGGCGAAACCCTGGCAACTTCGCTAAGTATCTTTTACTGTGCAGGCTTCGAAGTGTGGCAAGATCACTGACGGAGGGCTGGCCTGAGTAAGGCCTATTTGGCAAAACCTCTTTCCGAGTCCTAGCAGGGTAAAGGAGGAATTGTGCTCTTTGCTCAGCTTGGACCTCACATCGACGTCCTGCTAAACCAACGAGCCAGTCGGTGTGAGCTCCTCGATGGAAGGATGAGCAGAGTGTTTTTCTGAGTGCAGGTAGGGTTCTTATCCTCACTGAGTCCACGTTCCCCAGCACATGAGACCGGCTCAGACTGTCGTCGTGAGCTGGGGCAAGCTGCGGCAACCTAGGTTTGCAAAGGAAGAGAGAGAGCAGTGTGCCGCCTTGGGCTCTGCATGCAAGAAGTGTTCTGAAGGGCCTACACGCTGCTTGTTGCTCAGCAGGCAGAGATGAGACGTGGGGGGGATCCGTGTGGTCGCATGGGAAATGGTGCGGAGGCCAGAGTGCTTGGAGTCCTGAAATCTATCCTCGCATTCCATTGAAGCACAACATCGGTGGAGACCTCATGGAAACCGAGGCACGCAGAGCTTGGCCGGTGGAAACTTAGGCACTACCCTGAGGCTCAGGGTGGCCTTGCGCTTTCCATGGAAGAAAGAGGTCTACGGGATTAACTCTCCTCCAGCGTGGCAGGAACCCGCTTTCTCGGGGGAAAGTGCTCGTTTGCTACGCAAGCGTACCTGCGGAGGCTAGAACCTGGGCAACTTCAAGGTTTGGCAAGCAGCCCCTGAGACACTAGAATCCAAGCTTCCAAAGGGAAAAGGCTGCTTTGGTCGGCAGAGCCACGTACCCTTCTTAGCACCCAGCATAAGCACCTGCAGGATGGGAGCTGCGAAGGAAAACAAACGGGACACACTGGGCACCTCAGAAGCGCCCCTCGACACTTGAAAGCAGCCTGTTTCTCTGGGGGAACATTCTCGTTTCCTCCCCGGGCGTGCCTGCAGTGAGTAGAAGCTGGGCCTTCCTAGGCTTTCGCAAACAGCTCCGAGGCTACAAGAATCCAGATTTCCAAAGGGGAAAAGTCTGCTTTTGGAAGCAGGGACACCTATCCTAGTTCACAGCAAACATGAGTCCCTGCACTAGTGGAGCTGCCGAGGGAGAGCATGGCGAAACCCTGGCAACTTCGCTATGTATCTTTTACTGTGCCGGCTTCGAAGTGTGGCAAGATCCTTGAAGGAGGGCTGGCCTGAGCGAGCCTAGTTGGCTCTACCTCTTCCGGGGGCCTAGCAGTGTAAAGGAGGAATTGTGCTCTTTGCTCAGCTTGGACGTCACATCGACGTCCTGCTAAACCAACGAGCCAGTCGGTGTGAGCTCCTGGATGGAAGGCTGAGCAGAGTGTTTTTCTGAGTGCATGTAAAGCCCTTGTCCTCACTGAATCCACGTTCCCCAGCACATGAGAGCGGCTCAGACTGTCGTCGTGAGCTGGGGCAAGCTGCGGCTACCTAGGTTTCCAAAGGAAGTGAGAGAGCAGTGTGCCGCCTTGGGCTCTGCATGCAAGAAGTGTTCCGAACGACCTACACGGCTGATTGTTGCTCAGCAGGCAGCGAGGAGATATGGGGGGGATCCGTGTTGTAGCATGGGAAACGGTGCGGAGGCCAGAGTGCTTGGAGTCCTGAAAGCTATTCTCGCGTTCCATTGAAGCACAACAACGGTGGAGACCTCATGGAAACCGAGGCACGCAGAGCTTGCCCGGTGGAAACTTAGGCACTACCCTGAGGCTAGGGTGGCCTTGCGCTTTCCATGGAAGAAAGAGGTCTGCGGGATTAACTCTCCTCCAGCGTGGCAGGAACCCGCTTTCTCGGGGGAAAGTGCTCGTTTGCTACGCAAGCGTACCTGCGGAGGCTAGAACCTGGGCAACTTCAAGGTTTGGCAAGCAGCCCCTGAGACACTAGAATCCAAGCTTCCAAAGGGAAAAGGCTGCTTTTGTCGGCAGAACCACCTACCCTTGTTAGCACCCAGCATAAGTACCTGCAGGATGGGAGCTGCGAAGGGAAACGAACCGGACACACTGGGCACCTGAGAAGCGCCCCTCGACACTTGCAAGCATCCTGTTTCTCTGGGGGGAACATTCTCGTTTCCTCCCCGCGCGAGCATTCAGTGAGTAGAAGCTGGGCCTTCCTAGGCTTTCGCAAACAGCTCCGAGGCTACAAGAATCCAGATTTCCAAAGGGGAAAAGACTGCTTTTGGAAGCAGGGCCACCTATACTAGTTCACAGCAAACATGAGTCCCTGCAGTAGTGGAGCTGCCAAGGGAGAGCATGGCGAAACCCTGGCAACTTCGCTAAGTATCTTTTACTGTGCCGGCTTCGAAGTGTGGCAAGATCCTTGAAAGAGGCCTGGCCTGAGCGAGCCTTGTTGGTTCTACCTCTTCCGGGGGCCTAGCAGTGTAAAGGAGGAATTGTACTCTTTGCTCAGCTTGGACCTCACATGGACGTCCTGCTCAACCAACGAGCCAGTCGGTGTGAGCTCCTGGATGGAAGGCTGAGCAGAGTGTTTTTCTGAGTGCATGTAAAGCCCTTGTCCTCACAAATCCACGTTCCCCAGCACATGAGACCGGCTCAGACTGTCGTCGTGAGCTGGGGCAAGCTGCGGCAAGCTAGGTTTCCAAAGGAAGAGAGAGAGCAGTGTGCCGCCTTGGGCTCTGCATGCAAGAAGTGTTCCGAAGGACCTACACGGCTGCTTGTTGCTCAGCAGGCAGAGAGGAGATGTGGGGGGGATCCGTGTGGTAGCATGGGAAACGGTGTGGAGGCCAGAGTGCTTGGAGTCCTGAAAGCTATCCTCGCCTTCCATTGAAGCAAAACAACGGTGGAGACCTCATGGTAACCGAGGCAGGCAGAGCTTCCCCGGTGGAAACTTAGCACTACCCTGAGGCTCAGGGTGGCCTTGCACTTTCCCAGGAGGAACGAGGTCTGCGGGATTAACTCTCCTCCAGCGTGGCAGGAACCCGCTTTCTCGGGGGAAAGTGCTCGTTTGCTACGCAAGCATACCTGCGGAGGCTAGAACCTGGGCAACTTCAAGGTTTGGCAAGCAGCCCCTGAGACACTAGAATCCAAGCTTCCAAAGGGAAAAGGCTGCTTTTGTCGGCAGAGCCACGTACCCTTCTTAGCACCCAGCATAAGCGCCTGCAGGATGGGAGCTGCGAAGGAAAACGAACGGGACACACTGGGCACCTCAGAAGCGCCCCTCGACACTTGCAAGCAGCCTGTTTCTCTGGGGGAACATTCTCGTTTCCTCCCCGGGCGTGCCTGCAGTGAGTAGAAGCTGGGCCTTTCTAGTGTTTTGCAAACAGCTCCAAGGCTACAAGAATCCAGATTTCCAAAGGGGAAAAGACTGGTTTGGAAGCAGGGCCACCTATACTAGTTCACAGCAAACATGAGTCCCTGCAGTAGTGGAGCTGCCAAGGGAGAGCATGGCGAAACCCTGGCAACTTGGCTAAGTATCTTTTACTGTGCAGGCTTCGAAGTGTGGCAAGATCCTTGAAAGAGGCCTGGCCTGAGCGAGCCTTGTTGGCTCTACCTCTTCCGGGGGCCTAGCAGTGTAAAGGAGGAATTGTACTCTTTGCTCAGCTTGGACCTCACAAGGACGTCCTGCTCAACCAACGAGCCAGTCGGTGTGAGCTCCTGGATGGAAGGCTGAGCAGAGTGTTTTTCTGAGTGCATGTAAAGCCCTTGTCCTCACAAAACCACGTTCCCCAGCACATGAGACCGGCTCAGACTGTCGTCGTGAGCTGGGGCAAGCTGCGGCAACCTAGGTTTCCAAAGGAAGAGAGAGAGCAGTGTGCCGCCTTGGGCTCTGCTTGCAAGAAGTGTTCTGAAGGGCCTACACGCTGCTTGTTGCTCAGCAGGCAGAGATGAGACGTGGGGGGGATCCGTGTGGTAGCATGGGAAATGGTGCGGAGGCCAGAGTGCTTGGAGTCCTGAAATCTACCCTCGCGTTCCATTGAAGCACAACATCGGTGGAGACCTCATGGAAACCGAGGCACGCAGAGCTTACCCGGTGGAAACTTAGGCACTACCCTGAGGCTCAGGGTGGCCTTGCGCTTCCCCAGGAAGAACGAGGTCTTCGGGATTAACTCTCCTCCAGCGTGACAGGATCCCTGTTCCTCAGGTGAAAGTGCTCGTTTTCTACACAACGTACCTTCGGAGGCCATAACCTGGGCACCTTCAAGGTTTGGCAAGCAGACCCTGAGACACTAGAATCCAAGCTTCCAAAGGGAAAAGGCTGCTTTTGTCGGCAGAGCTACCTACCCTTGTTAGCACCCAGCATAAGCACCTGCAGGATGGGAGCTGCGAAGCGAAACAAACGGGACACACTGGGCACCTGAGAAGCGCCCCTTGACACTAGCAAGCAGCCTGTTTCTCTGGGGGAACATACTCGTTTCCTCCCCGGGCGTGCCTGCAGTGAGTAGAAGCTGGGCCTTCCTAGGCTTTCGCAAACAGCTCCGAGGCTACAAGAATCCAGATTTCCAAAGGGGAAAAGACTGCTTTTGGAAGCAGGGCCACCTATCTTAGTTCACAGCAAACATGACTCCCTGCAGTAGTGGAGCTGCCAAGGGAGAGCATGGCGAAACGCTGGCAACTTCGCTACGTACCTTTTACTGTGTAGGCATCGAAGTGTGGCAAGATCACTGACGGAGGGCTGGCCTGAGTAAGGCCTATTTGGCAAAACCTCTTTCCGAGGCCTAGCAGGGTAAAGGAGGAATTGTGCTCTTTGCTCAGCTTGGACCTCACATCGACGTCCTGCTAAACCAACGAGCCAGTCGGTGTGAGCTCCTGGATGGAAGGCTGAGCAGACTGTTTTTCTGAGTGCAGGTAGGGCCCTTGTCCTCACTGAGTCCACGTTCCCCAGCACATGAGACCGGCTCAAACTGTCGTCGTGAGCTGGGGCAAGCTGCGGCAACCTAGTTTTCCAAAGGAAGAGAGAACAGTGTGCCGCCTTGGGCTCTGCATGCAAGAAGTGCTCCAAAGGGCCTACAAGGATGCTTGTTGCTCAGCAGGCAGAGAGGAGATGTGGGGGGGATCCGTGTGGTAGCATGGGAAACGGTGCGGAGGCCAGAGTGCTTGGAGTCCTGAAAGCTATCCTCGCCTTCCATTGAAGCACAACAACGGTGGAGACCTCATGGAAACCGAGGCACGCAGAGCTTCCCCGGTGGAAACTTACGCACTACCCTGAGGCTCAGGGTGGCCTTGCACTTTCCCAGGAGGAACGAGGTCTGCGGGATTAACTCTCCTCCAGCGTGGCAGGAACCCGCTTTCTCGGGGGAAAGTGCTCGTTTGCTACGCAAGCGTACCTGCGGAGGCTAGTACCTGGGCAACTTCAAGGTTTGGCAAGCAGCC
This sequence comes from Eschrichtius robustus, assembly GCF_028021215.1. Classification (NCBI taxonomy): domain Eukaryota; kingdom Metazoa; phylum Chordata; class Mammalia; order Artiodactyla; family Eschrichtiidae; genus Eschrichtius; species Eschrichtius robustus. Next base: position 147,483 of record NW_027175514.1, on the reverse strand, counting down.
CCTGAGACACTAGAATCCAGGCTTCCAAAGGGAAAAGGCTGCTTTTGTCGGCAGAGCCACCTACCCTTGTTAGCACCCAGCATAAGTACCTGCAGGATGGGAGCTGCGAAGGGAAACGAACGGGACACACTGGGCACCTGAGAAGCGCCCCACGACACTTGCAAGCAGCCTGTTTTTCTGGGGGAACATACTCGTTTTCTCCCCGGGCGTGCCTGCAGTGAGTAGAAGCTGGGCCTTCCTAGGCTTTCGCAAATAGCTCCGAGGCTACAAGAATCCAGATTTCCAAAGGGGAAAAGACTGCTTTTGGAAGCAGGGCCACCTATCCTAGTTCACAGCAAACATGAGTCCCTGCAGTAGTGGAGCTACCAAGGGAGAGCATGGCGAAACCCTGGCAACTTCGCTAAGTATCTTTTACTGTGCAGGCTTCGAATTGTGGCAAGATACTTGAAAGAGGCCTGGCCTGAGTGAGCCTTGTTGGCTCTACCTCTTCCGGGGGGCTAGCAGTGTAAAGGAGGAATTGTGCTCTTTGCTCAGCTTGGACCTCACATGGACGTCCTGCTCAACCAACGAGCCAGTCGGTGTGAGCTCCTGGATGGAAGGCTGAGAAGAGTGTTTTTCTGACTGCATGTAAAGCCCTTGTCCTCACTGAATCCACGTACCCCAGCACATGAGACCGGCTCAGACTGTCGTCGTGAGCTGGGGCAAGCTGCGGCTACCTAGGTTTCCAAAGGAAGAGAGAGAGCAGTGTGCCGCCTTGGGCTCTCCATGCAAGAAGTGCTCCAAAGGGCCTACAAGGATGCTTGTTGCTCAGCAGGCAGAGAGGAGATGTGGGGGGGATCCGTGTGGTAGCATGGGAAACGGTGCGGAGGCCAGAGTGCTTGGAGTCCTGAAAGCTATTCTCGCGTTCCATTGAAGCACAACAACGGTGGAGATCTCATGGAAACCGAGGCAAGCAGAGCTTGCATGGTGGAAACTTAGGCACTACCCTGAGGCTAGGGTGGCCTTGCGCTTTCCATGGAAGAAAGAGGTCTGCGGGATTAACTCTCCTCCAGCGTGGCAGGAACCCGCTTTCTCGGGGGAAAGTGCTCGTTTGCTACGCAAGCGTACCTGCAGAGGCTAGAACCTGGGCAACTTCAAGGTTTGGCAAGCAGCCCCTGAGACACTAGAATCCAAGCTTCCAAAGGGAAAAGGCTGCTTTTGTCGGCAGAACCACCTACCCTTGTTAGCACCCAGCATAAGTACCTGCAGGATGGGAGCTGCGAAGGGAAACGAACGGGACACACTGGGCACCTGAGAAGCGCCCCTCGACACTTGCAAGCATCCTGTTTCTCTGGGGGGAACATTCTCGTTTCCTCCCCGCGCGAGCATTCAGTGAGTAGAAGCTGGGCCTTCCTAGGCTTTCGCAAACAGCTCCGAGGCTACAAGAATCCAGATTTCCAAAGGGGAAAAGACTGCTTTTGGAAGCAGGGCCACCTATACTAGTTCACAGCAAACATGAGTCCCTGCAGTAGTGGAGCTGCCAAGGGAGAGCATGGCGAAACCCTGGCAACTTCGCTAAGTATCTTTTACTGTGCCGGCTTCGAAGTGTGGCAAGATCCTTGAAAGAGGCCTGGCCTGAGCGAGCCTTGTTGGTTCTACCTCTTCCGGGGGCCTAGCAGTGTAAAGGAGGAATTGTACTCTTTGCTCAGCTTGGACCTCACATGGACGTCCTGCTCAACCAACGAGCCAGTCGGTGTGAGCTCCTGGATGGAAGGCTGAGCAGAGTGTTTTTCTGAGTGCATGTAAAGCCCTTGTCCTCACAAATCCACGTTCCCCAGCACATGAGACCGGCTCAGACTGTCGTCGTGAGCTGGGGCAAGCTGCGGCAAGCTAGGTTTCCAAAGGAAGAGAGAGAGCAGTGTGCCGCCTTGGGCTCTGCATGCAAGAAGTGTTCCGAAGGACCTACACGGCTGCTTGTTGCTCAGCAGGCAGAGAGGAGATGTGGGGGGGATCCGTGTGGTAGCATGGGAAACGGTGTGGAGGCCAGAGTGCTTGGAGTCCTGAAAGCTATCCTCGCCTTCCATTGAAGCAAAACAACGGTGGAGACCTCATGGTAACCGAGGCAGGCAGAGCTTCCCCGGTGGAAACTTAGCACTACCCTGAGGCTCAGGGTGGCCTTGCACTTTCCCAGGAGGAACGAGGTCTGCGGGATTAACTCTCCTCCAGCGTGGCAGGAACCCGCTTTCTCGGGGGAAAGTGCTCGTTTGCTACGCAAGCATACCTGCGGAGGCTAGAACCTGGGCAACTTCAAGGTTTGGCAAGCAGCCCCTGAGACACTAGAATCCAAGCTTCCAAAGGGAAAAGGCTGCTTTTGTCGGCAGAGCCACGTACCCTTCTTAGCACCCAGCATAAGCGCCTGCAGGATGGGAGCTGCGAAGGAAAACGAACGGGACACACTGGGCACCTCAGAAGCGCCCCTCGACACTTTCAAGCAGCCTGTTTCTCTGGGGGAACATTCTCGTTTCCTCCCCGGGCGTGCCTGCAGTGAGTAGAAGCTGGGCCTTTCTAGTGTTTTGCAAACAGCTCCAAGGCTACAAGAATCCAGATTTCCAAAGGGGAAAAGACTGGTTTGGAAGCAGGGCCACCTATACTAGTTCACAGCAAACATGAGTCCCTGCAGTAGTGGAGCTGCCAAGGGAGAGCATGGCGAAACCCTGGCAACTTGGCTAAGTATCTTTTACTGTGCAGGCTTCGAAGTGTGGCAAGATCCTTGAAAGAGGCCTGGCCTGAGCGAGCCTTGTTGGCTCTACCTCTTCCGGGGGCCTAGCAGTGTAAAGGAGGAATTGTACTCTTTGCTCAGCTTGGACCTCACAAGGACGTCCTGCTCAACCAACGAGCCAGTCGGTGTGAGCTCCTGGATGGAAGGCTGAGCAGAGTGTTTTTCTGAGTGCATGTAAAGCCCTTGTCCTCACAAAACCACGTTCCCCAGCACATGAGACCGGCTCAGACTGTCGTCGTGAGCTGGGGCAAGCTGCGGCAACCTAGGTTTCCAAAGGAAGAGAGAGAGCAGTGTGCCGCCTTGGGCTCTGCTTGCAAGAAGTGTTCTGAAGGGCCTACACGCTGCTTGTTGCTCAGCAGGCAGAGATGAGACGTGGGGGGGATCCGTGTGGTAGCATGGGAAATGGTGCGGAGGCCAGAGTGCTTGGAGTCCTGAAATCTACCCTCGCGTTCCATTGAAGCACAACATCGGTGGAGACCTCATGGAAACCGAGGCACGCAGAGCTTACCCGGTGGAAACTTAGGCACTACCCTGAGGCTCAGGGTGGCCTTGCGCTTCCCCAGGAAGAACGAGGTCTTCGGGATTAACTCTCCTCCAGCGTGACAGGATCCCTGTTCCTCAGGTGAAAGTGCTCGTTTTCTACACAACGTACCTTCGGAGGCCATAACCTGGGCACCTTCAAGGTTTGGCAAGCAGACCCTGAGACACTAGAATCCAAGCTTCCAAAGGGAAAAGGCTGCTTTTGTCGGCAGAGCTACCTACCCTTGTTAGCACCCAGCATAAGCACCTGCAGGATGGGAGCTGCGAAGCGAAACAAACGGGACACACTGGGCACCTGAGAAGCGCCCCTTGACACTAGCAAGCAGCCTGTTTCTCTGGGGGAACATACTCGTTTCCTCCCCGGGCGTGCCTGCAGTGAGTAGAAGCTGGGCCTTCCTAGGCTTTCGCAAACAGCTCCGAGGCTACAAGAATCCAGATTTCCAAAGGGGAAAAGACTGCTTTTGGAAGCAGGGCCACCTATCTTAGTTCACAGCAAACATGACTCCCTGCAGTAGTGGAGCTGCCAAGGGAGAGCATGGCGAAACGCTGGCAACTTCGCTACGTACCTTTTACTGTGTAGGCATCGAAGTGTGGCAAGATCACTGACGGAGGGCTGGCCTGAGTAAGGCCTATTTGGCAAAACCTCTTTCCGAGGCCTAGCAGGGTAAAGGAGGAATTGTGCTCTTTGCTCAGCTTGGACCTCACATCGACGTCCTGCTAAACCAACGAGCCAGTCGGTGTGAGCTCCTGGATGGAAGGCTGAGCAGACTGTTTTTCTGAGTGCAGGTAGGGCCCTTGTCCTCACTGAGTCCACGTTCCCCAGCACATGAGACCGGCTCAAACTGTCGTCGTGAGCTGGGGCAAGCTGCGGCAACCTAGTTTTCCAAAGGAAGAGAGAACAGTGTGCCGCCTTGGGCTCTGCATGCAAGAAGTGCTCCAAAGGGCCTACAAGGATGCTTGTTGCTCAGCAGGCAGAGAGGAGATGTGGGGGGGATCCGTGTGGTAGCATGGGAAACGGTGCGGAGGCCAGAGTGCTTGGAGTCCTGAAAGCTATCCTCGCCTTCCATTGAAGCACAACAACGGTGGAGACCTCATGGAAACCGAGGCACGCAGAGCTTCCCCGGTGGAAACTTACGCACTACCCTGAGGCTCAGGGTGGCCTTGCACTTTCCCAGGAGGAACGAGGTCTGCGGGATTAACTCTCCTCCAGCGTGGCAGGAACCCGCTTTCTCGGGGGAAAGTGCTCGTTTGCTACGCAAGCGTACCTGCGGAGGCTAGTACCTGGGCAACTTCAAGGTTTGGCAAGCAGCCCCTGAGACACTAGAATCCAGGCTTCCAAAGGGAAAAGGCTGCTTTTGTCGGCAGAGCCACCTACCCTTGTTAGCACCCAGCATAAGTACCTGCAGGATGGGAGCTGCGAAGGGAAACGAACGGGACACACTGGGCACCTGAGAAGCGCCCCACGACACTTGCAAGCAGCCTGTTTTTCTGGGGGAACATACTCGTTTTCTCCCCGGGCGTGCCTGCAGTGAGTAGAAGCTGGGCCTTCCTAGGCTTTCGCAAATAGCTCCGAGGCTACAAGAATCCAGATTTCCAAAGGGGAAAAGACTGCTTTTGGAAGCAGGGCCACCTATCCTAGTTCACAGCAAACATGAGTCCCTGCAGTAGTGGAGCTACCAAGGGAGAGCATGGCGAAACCCTGGCAACTTCGCTAAGTATCTTTTACTGTGCAGGCTTCGAATTGTGGCAAGATACTTGAAAGAGGCCTGGCCTGAGTGAGCCTTGTTGGCTCTACCTCTTCCGGGGGGCTAGCAGTGTAAAGGAGGAATTGTGCTCTTTGCTCAGCTTGGACCTCACATGGACGTCCTGCTCAACCAACGAGCCAGTCGGTGTGAGCTCCTGGATGGAAGGCTGAGAAGAGTGTTTTTCTGACTGCATGTAAAGCCCTTGTCCTCACTGAATCCACGTACCCCAGCACATGAGACCGGCTCAGACTGTCGTCGTGAGCTGGGGCAAGCTGCGGCTACCTAGGTTTCCAAAGGAAGAGAGAGAGCAGTGTGCCGCCTTGGGCTCTCCATGCAAGAAGTGCTCCAAAGGGCCTACAAGGATGCTTGTTGCTCAGCAGGCAGAGAGGAGATGTGGGGGGGATCCGTGTGGTAGCATGGGAAACGGTGCGGAGGCCAGAGTGCTTGGAGTCCTGAAAGCTATTCTCGCGTTCCATTGAAGCACAACAACGGTGGAGATCTCATGGAAACCGAGGCAAGCAGAGCTTGCATGGTGGAAACTTAGGCACTACCCTGAGGCTAGGGTGGCCTTGCGCTTTCCATGGAAGAAAGAGGTCTGCGGGATTAACTCTCCTCCAGCGTGGCAGGAACCCGCTTTCTCGGGGGAAAGTGCTCGTTTGCTACGCAAGCGTACCTGCAGAGGCTAGAACCTGGGCAACTTCAAGGTTTGGCAAGCAGCCCCTGAGACACTAGAATCCAAGCTTCCAAAGGGAAAAGGCTGCTTTTGTCGGCAGAACCACCTACCCTTGTTAGCACCCAGCATAAGTACCTGCAGGATGGGAGCTGCGAAGGGAAACGAACGGGACACACTGGGCACCTGAGAAGCGCCCCTCGACACTTGCAAGCATCCTGTTTCTCTGGGGGGAACATTCTCGTTTCCTCCCCGCGCGAGCATTCAGTGAGTAGAAGCTGGGCCTTCCTAGGCTTTCGCAAACAGCTCCGAGGCTACAAGAATCCAGATTTCCAAAGGGGAAAAGACTGCTTTTGGAAGCAGGGCCACCTATACTAGTTCACAGCAAACATGAGTCCCTGCAGTAGTGGAGCTGCCAAGGGAGAGCATGGCGAAACCCTGGCAACTTCGCTAAGTATCTTTTACTGTGCCGGCTTCGAAGTGTGGCAAGATCCTTGAAAGAGGCCTGGCCTGAGCGAGCCTTGTTGGTTCTACCTCTTCCGGGGGCCTAGCAGTGTAAAGGAGGAATTGTACTCTTTGCTCAGCTTGGACCTCACATGGACGTCCTGCTCAACCAACGAGCCAGTCGGTGTGAGCTCCTGGATGGAAGGCTGAGCAGAGTGTTTTTCTGAGTGCATGTAAAGCCCTTGTCCTCACAAATCCACGTTCCCCAGCACATGAGACCGGCTCAGACTGTCGTCGTGAGCTGGGGCAAGCTGCGGCAAGCTAGGTTTCCAAAGGAAGAGAGAGAGCAGTGTGCCGCCTTGGGCTCTGCATGCAAGAAGTGTTCCGAAGGACCTACACGGCTGCTTGTTGCTCAGCAGGCAGAGAGGAGATGTGGGGGGGATCCGTGTGGTAGCATGGGAAACGGTGTGGAGGCCAGAGTGCTTGGAGTCCTGAAAGCTATCCTCGCCTTCCATTGAAGCAAAACAACGGTGGAGACCTCATGGTAACCGAGGCAGGCAGAGCTTCCCCGGTGGAAACTTAGCACTACCCTGAGGCTCAGGGTGGCCTTGCACTTTCCCAGGAGGAACGAGGTCTGCGGGATTAACTCTCCTCCAGCGTGGCAGGAACCCGCTTTCTCGGGGGAAAGTGCTCGTTTGCTACGCAAGCATACCTGCGGAGGCTAGAACCTGGGCAACTTCAAGGTTTGGCAAGCAGCCCCTGAGACACTAGAATCCAAGCTTCCAAAGGGAAAAGGCTGCTTTTGTCGGCAGAGCCACGTACCCTTCTTAGCACCCAGCATAAGCGCCTGCAGGATGGGAGCTGCGAAGGAAAACGAACGGGACACACTGGGCACCTCAGAAGCGCCCCTCGACACTTGAAAGCAGCCTGTTTCTCTGGGGGAACATTCTCGTTTCCTCCCCGGGCGTGCCTGCAGTGAGTAGAAGCTGGGCCTTTCTAGTGTTTTGCAAACAGCTCCAAGGCTACAAGAATCCAGATTTCCAAAGGGGAAAAGCCTGGTTTGGAAGCAGGGCCACCTATACTAGTTCACAGCAAACATGAGTCCCTGCAGTAGTGGAGCTGCCAAGGGAGAGCATGGCGAAACCCTGGCAACTTGGCTAAGTATCTTTTACTGTGCAGGCTTCGAAGTGTGGCAAGATCCTTGAAAGAGGCCTGGCCTGAGCGAGCCTTGTTGGCTCTACCTCTTCCGGGGGCCTAGCAGTGTAAAGGAGGAATTGTACTCTTTGCTCAGCTTGGACCTCACAAGGACTTCCTGCTCAACCAACGAGCCAGTCGGTGTGAGCTCCTGGATGGAAGGCTGAGCAGAGTGTTTTTCTGAGTGCATGTAAAGCCCTTGTCCTCACAAAACCACGTTCCCCAGCACATGAGACCGGCTCAGACTGTCGTCGTGAGCTGGGGCAAGCTGCGGCAACCTAGGTTTCCAAAGGAAGAGAGAGAGCAGTGTGCCGCCTTGGGCTCTGCTTGCAAGAAGTGTTCTGAAGGGCCTACACGCTGCTTGTTGCTCAGCAGGCAGAGATGAGACGTGGGGGGGATCCGTGTGGTAGCATGGGAAATGGTGCGGAGGCCAGAGTGCTTGGAGTCCTGAAATCTACCCTCGCGTTCCATTGAAGCACAACATCGGTGGAGACCTCATGGAAACCGAGGCACGCAGAGCTTACCCGGTGGAAACTTAGGCACTACCCTGAGGCTCAGGGTGGCCTTGCGCTTCCCCAGGAAGAACGAGGTCTTCGGGATTAACTCTCCTCCAGCGTGACAGGATCCCTGTTCCTCAGGTGAAAGTGCTCGTTTTCTACACAACGTACCTTCGGAGGCCATAACCTGGGCACCTTCAAGGTTTGGCAAGCAGACCCTGAGACACTAGAATCCAAGCTTCCAAAGGGAAAAGGCTGCTTTTGTCGGCAGAGCTACCTACCCTTGTTAGCACCCAGCATAAGCACCTGCAGGATGGGAGCTGCGAAGCGAAACAAACGGGACACACTGGGCACCTGAGAAGCGCCCCTTGACACTAGCAAGCAGCCTGTTTCTCTGGGGGAACATACTCGTTTCCTCCCCGGGCGTGCCTGCAGTGAGTAGAAGCTGGGCCTTCCTAGGCTTTCGCAAACAGCTCCGAGGCTACAAGAATCCAGATTTCCAAAGGGGAAAAGACTGCTTTTGGAAGCAGGGCCACCTATCTTAGTTCACAGCAAACATGACTCCCTGCAGTAGTGGAGCTGCCAAGGGAGAGCATGGCGAAACGCTGGCAACTTCGCTACGTACCTTTTACTGTGTAGGCATCGAAGTGTGGCAAGATCACTGACGGAGGGCTGGCCTGAGTAAGGCCTATTTGGCAAAACCTCTTTCCGAGGCCTAGCAGGGTAAAGGAGGAATTGTGCTCTTTGCTCAGCTTGGACCTCACATCGACGTCCTGCTAAACCAACGAGCCAGTCGGTGTGAGCTCCTGGATGGAAGGCTGAGCAGACTGTTTTTCTGAGTGCAGGTAGGGCCCTTGTCCTCACTGAGTCCACGTTCCCCAGCACATGAGACCGGCTCAAACTGTCGTCGTGAGCTGGGGCAAGCTGCGGCAACCTAGTTTTCCAAAGGAAGAGAGAACAGTGTGCCGCCTTGGGCTCTGCATGCAAGAAGTGCTCCAAAGGGCCTACAAGGATGCTTGTTGCTCAGCAGGCAGAGAGGAGATGTGGGGGGGATCCGTGTGGTAGCATGGGAAACGGTGCGGAGGCCAGAGTGCTTGGAGTCCTGAAAGCTATCCTCGCCTTCCATTGAAGCACAACAACGGTGGAGACCTCATGGAAACCGAGGCACGCAGAGCTTCCCCGGTGGAAACTTACGCACTACCCTGAGGCTCAGGGTGGCCTTGCACTTTCCCAGGAGGAACGAGGTCTGCGGGATTAACTCTCCTCCAGCGTGGCAGGAACCCGCTTTCTCGGGGGAAAGTGCTCGTTTGCTACGCAAGCGTACCTGCGGAGGCTAGTACCTGGGCAACTTCAAGGTTTGGCAAGCAGCCCCTGAGACACTAGAATCCAGGCTTCCAAAGGGAAAAGGCTGCTTTTGTCGGCAGAGCCACCTACCCTTGTTGGCACCCAGCATAAGTACCTGCAGGATGGGAGCTGCGAAGGGAAACGAACGGGACACACTGGGCACCTGAGAAGCGCCCCACGACACTTGCAAGCAGCCTGTTTTTCTGGGGGAACATACTCGTTTTCTCCCCGGGCGTGCCTGCAGTGAGTAGAAGCTGGGCCTTCCTAGGCTTTCGCAAATAGCTCCGAGGCTACAAGAATCCAGATTTCCAAAGGGGAAAAGACTGCTTTTGGAAGCAGGGCCACCTATCCTAGTTCACAGCAAACATGAGTCCCTGCAGTAGTGGAGCTACCAAGGGAGAGCATGGCGAAACCCTGGCAACTTCGCTAAGTATCTTTTACTGTGCAGGCTTCGAATTGTGGCAAGATACTTGAAAGAGGCCTGGCCTGAGTGAGCCTTGTTGGCTCTACCTCTTCCGGGGGGCTAGCAGTGTAAAGGAGGAATTGTGCTCTTTGCTCAGCTTGGACCTCACATGGACGTCCTGCTCAACCAACGAGCCAGTCGGTGTGAGCTCCTGGATGGAAGGCTGAGAAGAGTGTTTTTCTGACTGCATGTAAAGCCCTTGTCCTCACTGAATCCACGTACCCCAGCACATGAGACCGGCTCAGACTGTCGTCGTGAGCTGGGGCAAGCTGCGGCTACCTAGGTTTCCAAAGGAAGAGAGAGAGCAGTGTGCCGCCTTGGGCTCTCCATGCAAGAAGTGCTCCAAAGGGCCTACAAGGATGCTTGTTGCTCAGCAGGCAGAGAGGAGATGTGGGGGGGATCCGTGTGGTAGCATGGGAAACGGTGCGGAGGCCAGAGTGCTTGGAGTCCTGAAAGCTATTCTCGCGTTCCATTGAAGCACAACAACGGTGGAGATCTCATGGAAACCGAGGCAAGCAGAGCTTGCATGGTGGAAACTTAGGCACTACCCTGAGGCTAGGGTGGCCTTGCGCTTTCCATGGAAGAAAGAGGTCTGCGGGATTAACTCTCCTCCAGCGTGGCAGGAACCCGCTTTCTCGGGGGAAAGTGCTCGTTTGCTACGCAAGCGTACCTGCAGAGGCTAGAACCTGGGCAACTTCAAGGTTTGGCAAGCAGCCCCTGAGACACTAGAATCCAAGCTTCCAAAGGGAAAAGGCTGCTTTTGTCGGCAGAGCCACCTACCCTTGTTAGCACCCAGCATAAGTACCTGCAGGACGGGGGCTGCGAAGGGAAACAAACGGGACACACTGGGCACCTGAGAAGCGCCCCTCGACACTTGCAAGCAGCCTGTTTCTCTGGGGGAACTTTCTCGTTTCCTCCCCGCGCGAGCCTTCAGTGAGTAGAAGCTGGGCCTTCCTAGGCTTTCGCAAACAGCTCCGAGGCTACAAGAATCCAGATTTCCAAAGGGGAAAAGTCTGCTTTTGGAAGCAGGGCCACCTATCCTAGTTCACAGCAAACATGAGTCCCTGCAGTAGTGGAGCTGCCGAGGGAGAGCATGGCGAAACCCTGGCAACTTCGCTATGTATCTTTTACTGTGCCGGCTTCGAAGTGTGGCAAGATCCTTGAAGGAGGGCTGGCCTGAGCGAGCCTAGTTGGCTCTACCTCTTCCGGGGGCCTAGCAGTGTAAAGGAGGAATTGTGCTCTTTGCTCAGCTTGGACCTCACATTGACGTCCTGCTAAACCAACGAGCCAGTCGGTGTGAGCTCCTGGATGGAAGGCTGAGCAGAGTGTTTTTCTGAGTGCATGTAAAGCCCTTGTCCTCACTGAATCCACGTTCCCCAGCACATGAGACCGGCTCAGACTGTCGTCGTGAGCTGGGGAAAGCTGCGGCTACCTAGGTTTCCAAAGGAAGTGAGAGAGCAGTGTGCCGCCTTGGGCTCTGCATGCAAGAAGTGTTCCGAAGGACCTACACGGCTGATTGTTGCTCAGCAGGCAGCGAGGAGATGTGGGGGGGATCCGTGTTGTAGCATGGGAAACGGTGCGGAGGCCAGAGTGCTTGGAGTCCTGAAAGCTATCCTCGCGTTCCATTGAAGCACAACAACGGTGGAGACCTCATGGAAACCGAGGCACGCAGAGCTTGCCCGGTGGAAACTTAGGCTCTACCCTGAGGCTCAGGGTGGCCTTGCGCTTTCCATGGAAGAAAGAGGTCTGCGGGATTAACTCTCCTCCAGCGTGGCAGGAACCCGGTTTCTCGGGGGAAAGTGCTCGTTTGCTACGCAAGCGTACCTGCAGAGGCTAGAACCTGGGCAACTTCAAGGTTTGGCAAGCAGCCCCTGAGACACTAGAATCCAAGCTTCCAAAGGGAAAAGGCTGCTTTTGTCGGCAGAGCCACCTACCCTTGTTAGCACCCAGCATAAGTACCTGCAGGATGGGAGCTGCGAAGGAAAACAAACGGGACACACTGGGCACCTGAGAAGCGCCCCTCGACACTTGCAAGCAGCCGGTTTTCCTGGGGGAACATTCTCGTTTCCTCCCCGGGCGTGCCTGCAGTGAGTTGAAGCTGGGCCTTCCTAGTGTTTTGCAAACAGCTCCAAGGCTACAAGAATGCAGATTTCCAAAGGGGAAAAGCCTGGTTTGGAAGCAGGGCCACCTATACTAGTTCACAGCAAACATGAGTCCCTGCAGTAGTGGAGCTGCCAAGGGAGAGCATGGCGAAACCCTGGCAACTTCGCTAAGTATCTTTTACTGTGCAGGCTTCGAAGTGTGGCAAGATCCCTTAAGGAGGGCTGGCCTCAGCGAGGACTAGTTGGCTCTACTTCTTCCGGGCGCCTAGCAGGGTAAAGGAGGAATTGTGCTCTTTGCTTAGCTTGGACGTCACATCGACGTCCTGCAAAACCAACGAGCCAGTCGGTGTGAGCTCCTCGATGGAAGGCTGCGCAGAGTGTTTTTCTGAGTGCAGGTAGGGTCCTTATCCTCACTGAGTCCACGTTCCCGAGCACATGAGACCGGCTCAGACTGTCGTCGTGAGCTGGGGCAAGCTGCGGCAACCTAGGTTTCCAAAGGAAGAGAGAGAGCAGTGTGCCGCCTTGGGCTCTGCATGCAAGAAGTGTTCTGAAGGGCCTACACGCTGCTTGTTGCTCAGCAGGCAGAGATGAGATGTGGGGGGGATCCGTGTGGTAGCATGGGAAATGGTGCGGAGGCCAGAGTGCTTGGAGTCCTGAAATCTATCCTCGCGTTCCATTGAAGCACAACATCGGTGGAGACCTCATGGAAACCGAGGCACGCAGAGCTTGCCCGGTGGAAACTTAGGCACTACCCTGAGGCTCAGGGTGGCCTTGCGCTTTCCCAGGAGGAACGAGGTCTGCGGGATTAAATCTCCTCCAGCGTGGCAGGAACCCGGTTTCTCGGGGGAAAGTGCTCGTTTGCTACGCAAGCGTACCTGCGGAGGCTAGAACCAGGGCAACTTCAAGGTTTGGCAAGCAGCCCCTGAGACACTAGAATCCAAGCTTCCAAAGGGAAAAGGCTGCTTTTGTTGGCAGAGCCACCTACCCTTGTTAGCACCCAGCATAAGTACCTGCAGGATGGGAGCTGCGAAGGGAAACGAACGGGACACACTGGGCACCTGAAAAGCGCCCCTCGACACTTGCAAGCAGCCTGTTTTCCTGGGGGAACATTCTCGTTTCCTCCCCGGGCGTGCCTGCAGTGAGTAGAAGCTGGGCCTTCCTAGTGTTTTGCAAACAGCTCCAAGGCTACAAGAATCCAGATTTCCAAAGGGGAAAAGACTGCTTTTGGAAGCAGGGCCACCTATCCTAGTTCACAGCAAACATGAGTCCCTGCAGTAGTGGAGCTGCCAAGGGAGAGCATGGCGAAACCCTGGCAACTTCGCTAAGTATCTTTTACTGTGCAGGCTTCGAAGTGTGGCAAGTTCCTTGCAGGAGGCCTGGCCTGAGCGAGCCTAGTTGGCTCTACCTCTTCCGGGGGCCTAGCAGTGTAAAGGAGGAATTGTGCTCTTTGCTCAGCTTGGACCTCACATCGACGTCCTGCTAAACCAACGAGCCAGTCGGTGTGAGCTCCTGGATGGAAGGCTGAGCAGAGTGTTTTTCTGAGTGCATGTAAAGCCCTTGTCCTCACTGAATCCACGTTCCCCAGCACATGAGACCGGCTCAGACTGTCGTCGTGAGCTGGGGCAAGCTGCGGCTACCTAGGTTTCCAAAGGAAGTGAGAGAGCAGTGTGCCGCCTTGGGCTCTGCATGCAAGAAGTGTTCCGAAGGACCTACACGGCTGATTGTTGCTCAGCAGGCAGCGAGGAGATGTGGGGGGGATCCGTGTTGTAGCATGGGAAACGGTGCGGAGGCCAGAGTGCTTGGAGTCCTGAAAGCTATCCTCGCGTTCCATTGAAGCACAACAACGGTGGAGACCTCATGGAAACCGAGGCACGCAGAGCTTGCCCGGTGGAAACTTAGGCACTACCCTGAGGCTCAGGGTGGCCTTGCGCTTTCCCAGGAGGAACGAGGTCTGCGGGATTAACTCTCCTCCAGCGTGGCAGGAACCCGCTTTCTCGGGGGAAAGTGCTCGTTTGCTACGCAAGCATACCTGCGGAGGCTAGAACCTGGGCAACTTCAAGGTTTGGCAAGCAGCCCCTGAGACACTAGAATCCAAGCTTCCAAAGGGAAAAGGCTGCTTTTGTCGGCAGAGCCACCTACCCTTGTTAGCACCCAGCATAAGTACCTGCAGGATGGGAGCTGCGAAGGAAAACAAACGGGACACACTGGGCACCTGAGAAGCGCCCCTCGACACTTGCAAGCAGCCAGTTTTCCTAGGGGAACATTCTCGTTTCCTCCCCGGGCGTGCCTGCAGTGAGTAGAAGCTGGGCCTTCCTAGTGTTTTGCAAACAGCTCCAAGGCTACAAGAATCCAGATTTCCAAAGGGGAAAAGCCTGGTTTGGAAGCAGGGCCACCTATACTTGTTCACAGCAAACATGAGTCCCTGCAGTAGTGGAGCTGCCAAGGGAGAGCATGGCGAAACCCTGGAAACTTCGCTAAGTATCTTTTACTGTGCAGGCTTCGAAGTGTGGCAAGATCCTTGAAAGAGGCCTGGCCTGAGCGAGGCTTGTTGGCTCTACCTCTTCCGGAGGCCTAGCAGTGTAAAGGAGGAATTGTACTCTTTGCTCAGCTTGGACCTCACATGGACGTCCTGCTCAACCAACGAGCCAGTCGGTGTGAGCTCCTGAATGGAAGGCTGAGCAGAGTGTTTTTCTGAGTGCATGTAAAGCCCTTGTCCTCACAAATCCACGTTCCCCAGCACATGAGACCGGCTCAGACTGTCGTCGTGAGCTGGGGCAAGCTGCGGCAACCTAGGTTTCCAAAGGAAGAGAGAGAGCAGTGTGCCGCCTTGGGCTCTGCATGCAAGAAGTGTTCCGAAGGACCTACACGGCTGATTGTTGCTCAGCAGGCAGCGAGGAGATGTGGGGGGGATCCGTGTTGTAGCATGGGAAACGGTGCGGAGGTCAGAGTGCTTGGAGTCCTGAAAGCTATTCTCGCGTTCCATTGAAGCACAACAACGGTGGAGACCTCATGGAAACCGAGGCACGCAGAGCTTGCCCGGTGGAAACTTAGGCACTACCCTGAGGCTAGGGTGGCCTTGCGCTTTCCATGGAAGAAAGAGGTCTGCGGGATTAACTCTCCTCCAGCGTGGCAGGAACCCGCTTTCTCGGGGGAAAGTGCTCGTTTGCTACGCAAGCGTACCTGCGGAGGCTAGAACCAGGGCAACTTCAAGGTTTGGCAAGCAGCCCCTGAGACACTAGAATCCAAGCTTCCAAAGGGAAAAGGCTGCTTTTGTCGGCAGAGCCACCTACCCTTGTTAGCACCCAGCATAAGTACCTGCAGGACGGGGGCTGCGAAGGGAAACAAACGGGACACACTGGGCACCTGAGAAGCGCCCCTCGACACTTGCAAGCAGCCTGTTTCTCTGGGGGAACTTTCTCGTTTCCTCCCCGCGCGAGCCTTCAGTGAGTAGAAGCTGGGCCTTCCTAGGCTTTCGCAAACAGCTCCGAGGCTACAAGAATCCAGATTTCCAAAGGGGAAAAGTCTGCTTTTGGAAGCAGGGCCACCTATCCTAGTTCACAGCAAACATGAGTCCCTGCAGTAGTGGAGCTGCCGAGGGAGAGCATGGCGAAACCCTGGCAACTTCGCTATGTATCTTTTACTGTGCCGGCTTCGAAGTGTGGCAAGATCCTTGAAGGAGGGCTGGCCTGAGCGAGCCTAGTTGGCTCTACCTCTTCCGGGGGCCTAGCAGTGTAAAGGAGGAATTGTGCTCTTTGCTCAGCTTGGACCTCACATTGACGTCCTGCTAAACCAACGAGCCAGTCGGTGTGAGCTCCTGGATGGAAGGCTGAGCAGAGTGTTTTTCTGAGTGCATGTAAAGCCCTTGTCCTCACTGAATCCACGTTCCCCAGCACATGAGACCGGCTCAGACTGTCGTCGTGAGCTGGGGAAAGCTGCGGCTACCTAGGTTTCCAAAGGAAGTGAGAGAGCAGTGTGCCGCCTTGGGCTCTGCATGCAAGAAGTGTTCCGAAGGACCTACACGGCTGATTGTTGCTCAGCAGGCAGCGAGGAGATGTGGGGGGGATCCGTGTTGTAGCATGGGAAACGGTGCGGAGGCCAGAGTGCTTGGAGTCCTGAAAGCTATCCTCGCGTTCCATTGAAGCACAACAACGGTGGAGACCTCATGGAAACCGAGGCACGCAGAGCTTGCCCGGTGGAAACTTAGGCACTACCCTGAGGCTCAGGGTGGCCTTGCGCTTTCCATGGAAGAAAGAGGTCTGCGGGATTAACTCTCCTCCAGCGTGGCAGGAACCCGGTTTCTCGGGGGAAAGTGCTCGTTTGCTACGCAAGCGTACCTGCAGAGGCTAGAACCTGGGCAACTTCAAGGTTTGGCAAGCAGCCCCTGAGACACTAGAATCCAAGCTTCCAAAGGGAAAAGGCTGCTTTTGTCGGCAGAGCCACCTACCCTTGTTAGCACCCAGCATAAGTACCTGCAGGATGGGAGCTGCGAAGGAAAACAAACGGGACACACTGGGCACCTGAGAAGCGCCCCTCGACACTTGCAAGCAGCCAGTTTTCCTGGGGGAACATTCTCGTTTCCTCCCCGGGCGTGCCTGCAGTGAGTTGAAGCTGGGCCTTCCTAGTGTTTTGCAAACAGCTCCAAGGCTACAAGAATGCAGATTTCCAAAGGGGAAAAGCCTGGTTTGGAAGCAGGGCCACCTATACTAGTTCACAGCAAACATGAGTCCCTGCAGTAGTGGAGCTGCCAAGGGAGAGCATGGCGAAACCCTGGCAACTTCGCTAAGTATCTTTTACTGTGCAGGCTTCGAAGTGTGGCAAGATCCCTTAAGGAGGGCTGGACTCAGCGAGGACTAGTTGGCTCTACTTCTTCCGGGCGCCTAGCAGGGTAAAGGAGGAATTGTGCTCTTTGCTTAGCTTGGACGTCACATCGACGTCCTGCAAAACCAACGAGCCAGTCGGTGTGAGCTCCTCGATGGAAGGCTGCGCAGAGTGTTTTTCTGAGTGCAGGTAGGGTCCTTATCCTCACTGAGTCCACGTTCCCGAGCACATGAGACCGGCTCAGACTGTCGTCGTGAGCTGGGGCAAGCTGCGGCAACCTAGGTTTCCAAAGGAAGAGAGAGAGCAGTGTGCCGCCTTGGGCTCTGCATGCAAGAAGTGTTCTGAAGGGCCTACACGCTGCTTGTTGCTCAGCAGGCAGAGATGAGATGTGGGGGGGATCCGTGTGGTAGCATGGGAAATGGTGCGGAGGCCAGAGTGCTTGGAGTCCTGAAATCTATCCTCGCGTTCCATTGAAGCACAACATCGGTGGAGACCTCATGGAAACCGAGGCACGCAGAGCTTGCCCGGTGGAAACTTAGGCACTACCCTGAAGCTCAGGGTGGCCTTGCGCTTTCCCAGGAGGAACGAGGTCTGCGGGATTAAATCTCCTCCAGCGTGGCAGGAACCCGGTTTCTCGGGGGAAAGTGCTCGTTTGCTACGCAAGCGTACCTGCGGAGGCTAGAACCAGGGCAACTTCAAGGTTTGGCAAGCAGCCCCTGAGACACTAGAATCCAAGCTTCCAAAGGGAAAAGGCTGCTTTTGTCGGCAGAGCCACCTACCCTTGTTAGCACCCAGCATAAGTACCTGCAGGATGGGAGCTGCGAAGGGAAACGAACGGGACACACTGGGCACCTGAAAAGCGCCCCTCGACACTTGCAAGCAGCCTGTTTTCCTGGGGGAACATTCTCGTTTCCTCCCCGGGCGTGCCTGCAGTGAGTAGAAGCTGGGCCTTCCTAGTGTTTTGCAAACAGCTCCAAGGCTACAAGAATCCAGATTTCCAAAGGGGAAAAGACTGCTTTTGGAAGCAGGGCCACCTATCCTAGTTCACAGCAAACATGAGTCCCTGCAGTAGTGGAGCTGCCAAGGGAGAGCATGGCGAAACCCTGGCAACTTCGCTAAGTATCTTTTACTGTGCAGGCTTCGAAGTGTGGCAAGATCCTTGCAGGAGGCCTGGCCTGAGCGAGCCTAGTTGGCTCTACCTCTTCCGGGGGCCTAGCAGTGTAAAGGAGGAATTGTGCTCTTTGCTCAGCTTGGACCTCACATCGACGTCCTGCTAAACCAACGAGCCAGTCGGTGTGAGCTCCTGGATGGAAGGCTGAGCAGAGTGTTTTTCTGAGTGCATGTAAAGCCCTTGTCCTCACTGAATCCACGTTCCCCAGCACATGAGACCGGCTCAGACTGTCGTCGTGAGCTGGGGCAAGCTGCGGCTACCTAGGTTTCCAAAGGAAGTGAGAGAGCAGTGTGCCGCCTTGGGCTCTGCATGCAAGAAGTGTTCCGAAGGACCTACACGGCTGATTGTTGCTCAGCAGGCAGCGAGGAGATGTGGGGGGGATCCGTGTTGTAGCATGGGAAACGGTGCGGAGGCCAGAGTGCTTGGAGTCCTGAAAGCTATCCTCGCGTTCCATTGAAGCACAACAACGGTGGAGACCTCATGGAAACCGAGGCACGCAGAGCTTGCCCGGTGGAAACTTAGGCACTACCCTGAGGCTCAGGGTGGCCTTGCGCTTTCCCAGGAGGAACGAGGTCTGCGGGATTAACTCTCCTCCAGCGTGGCAGGAACCCGCTTTCTCGGGGGAAAGTGCTCGTTTGCTACGCAAGCATACCTGCGGAGGCTAGAACCTGGGCAACTTCAAGGTTTGGCAAGCAGCCCCTGAGACACTAGAATCCAAGCTTCCAAAGGGAAAAGGCTGCTTTTGTCGGCAGAGCCACCTACCCTTGTTAGCACCCAGCATAAGTACCTGCAGGATGGGAGCTGCGAAGGAAAACAAACGGGACACACTGGGCACCTGAGAAGCGCCCCTCGACACTTGCAAGCAGCCAGTTTTCCTAGGGGAACATTCTCGTTTCCTCCCCGGGCGTGCCTGCAGTGAGTAGAAGCTGGGCCTTCCTAGTGTTTTGCAAACAGCTCCAAGGCTACAAGAATCCAGATTTCCAAAGGGGAAAAGCCTGGTTTGGAAGCAGGGCCACCTATACTTGTTCACAGCAAACATGAGTCCCTGCAGTAGTGGAGCTGCCAAGGGAGAGCATGGCGAAACCCTGGAAACTTCGCTAAGTATCTTTTACTGTGCAGGCTTCGAAGTGTGGCAAGATCCTTGAAAGAGGCCTGGCCTGAGCGAGGCTTGTTGGCTCTACCTCTTCCGGGGGCCTAGCAGTGTAAAGGAGGAATTGTACTCTTTGCTCAGCTTGGACCTCACATGGACGTCCTGCTCAACCAACGAGCCAGTCGGTGTGAGCTCCTGAATGGAAGGCTGAGCAGAGTGTTTTTCTGAGTGCATGTAAAGCCCTTGTCCTCACAAATCCACGTTCCCCAGCACATGAGACCGGCTCAGACTGTCGTCGTGAGCTGGGGCAAGCTGCGGCAACCTAGGTTTCCAAAGGAAGAGAGAGAGCAGTGTGCCGCCTTGGGCTCTGCATGCAAGAAGTGTTCCGAAGGACCTACACGGCTGATTGTTGCTCAGCAGGCAGCGAGGAGATGTGGGGGGGATCCGTGTTGTAGCATGGGAAACGGTGCGGAGGTCAGAGTGCTTGGAGTCCTGAAAGCTATTCTCGCGTTCCATTGAAGCACAACAACGGTGGAGACCTCATGGAAACCGAGGCACGCAGAGCTTGCCCGGTGGAAACTTAGGCACTACCCTGAGGCTAGGGTGGCCTTGCGCTTTCCATGGAAGAAAGAGGTCTGCGGGATTAACTCTCCTCCAGCGTGGCAGGAACCCGCTTTCTCGGGGGAAAGTGCTCGTTTGCTACGCAAGCGTACCTGCGGAGGCTAGAACCAGGGCAACTTCAAGGTTTGGCAAGCAGCCCCTGAGACACTAGAATCCAAGCTTCCAAAGGGAAAAGGCTGCTTTTGTCGGCAGAGCCACCTACCCTTGTTAGCACCCAGCATAAGTACCTGCAGGACGGGGGCTGCGAAGGGAAACAAACGGGACACACTGGGCACCTGAGAAGCGCCCCTCGACACTTGCAAGCAGCCTGTTTCTCTCGGGGAACTTTCTCGTTTCCTCCCCGCGCGAGCCTTCAGTGAGTAGAAGCTGGGCCTTCCTAGGCTTTCGCAAACAGCTCCGAGGCTACAAGAATCCAGATTTCCAAAGGGGAAAAGTCTGCTTTTGGAAGCAGGGCCACCTATCCTAGTTCACAGCAAACATGAGTCCCTGCAGTAGTGGAGCTGCCGAGGGAGAGCATGGCGAAACCCTGGCAACTTCGCTATGTATCTTTTACTGTGCCGGCTTCGAAGTGTGGCAAGATCCTTGAAGGAGGGCTGGCCTGAGCGAGCCTAGTTGGCTCTACCTCTTCCGGGGGCCTAGCAGTGTAAAGGAGGAATTGTGCTCTTTGCTCAGCTTGGACCTCACATTGACGTCCTGCTAAACCAACGAGCCAGTCGGTGTGAGCTCCTGGATGGAAGGCTGAGCAGAGTGTTTTTCTGAGTGCATGTAAAGCCCTTGTCCTCACTGAATCCACGTTCCCCAGCACATGAGACCGGCTCAGACTGTCGTCGTGAGCTGGGGAAAGCTGCGGCTACCTAGGTTTCCAAAGGAAGTGAGAGAGCAGTGTGCCGCCTTGGGCTCTGCATGCAAGAAGTGTTCCGAAGGACCTACACGGCTGATTGTTGCTCAGCAGGCAGCGAGGAGATGTGGGGGGGATCCGTGTTGTAGCATGGGAAACGGTGCGGAGGCCAGAGTGCTTGGAGTCCTGAAAGCTATCCTCGCGTTCCATTGAAGCACAACAACGGTGGAGACCTCATGGAAACCGAATCACGCAGAGCTTGCCCGGTGGAAACTTAGGCACTACCCTGAGGCTCAGGGTGGCCTTGCGCTTTCCATGGAAGAAAGAGGTCTGCGGGATTAACTCTCCTCCAGCGTGGCAGGAACCCGGTTTCTCGGGGGAAAGTGCTCGTTTGCTACGCAAGCGTACCTGCAGAGGCTAGAACCTGGGCAACTTCAAGGTTTGGCAAGCAGCCCCTGAGACACTAGAATCCAAGCTTCCAAAGGGAAAAGGCTGCTTTTGTCGGCAGAGCCACCTACCCTTGTTAGCACCCAGCATAAGTACCTGCAGGATGGGAGCTGCGAAGGAAAACAAACGGGACACACTGGGCACCTGAGAAGCGCCCCTCGACACTTGCAAGCAGCCAGTTTTCCTGGGGGAACATTCTCGTTTCCTCCCCGGGCGTGCCTGCAGTGAGTTGAAGCTGGGCCTTCCTAGTGTTTTGCAAACAGCTCCAAGGCTACAAGAATGCAGATTTCCAAAGGGGAAAAGCCTGGTTTGGAAGCAGGGCCACCTATACTAGTTCACAGCAAACATGAGTCCCTGCAGTAGTGGAGCTGCCAAGGGAGAGCATGGCGAAACCCTGGCAACTTCGCTAAGTATCTTTTACTGTGCAGGCTTCGAAGTGTGGCAAGATCCCTTAAGGAGGGCTGGCCTCAGCGAGGACTAGTTGGCTCTACTTCTTCCGGGCGCCTAGCAGGGTAAAGGAGGAATTGTGCTCTTTGCTTAGCTTGGACGTCACATCGACGTCCTGCAAAACCAACGAGCCAGTCGGTGTGAGCTCCTCGATGGAAGGCTGCGCAGAGTGTTTTTCTGAGTGCAGGTAGGGTCCTTATCCTCACTGAGTCCACGTTCCCGAGCACATGAGACCGGCTCAGACTGTCGTCGTGAGCTGGGGCAAGCTGCGGCAACCTAGGTTTCCAAAGGAAGAGAGAGAGCAGTGTGCCGCCTTGGGCTCTGCATGCAAGAAGTGTTCTGAAGGGCCTACACGCTGCTTGTTGCTCAGCAGGCAGAGATGAGATGTGGGGGGGATCCGTGTGGTAGCATGGGAAATGGTGCGGAGGCCAGAGTGCTTGGAGTCCTGAAATCTATCCTCGCGTTCCATTGAAGCACAACATCGGTGGAGACCTCATGGAAACCGAGGCACGCAGAGCTTGCCCGGTGGAAACTTAGGCACTACCCTGAGGCTCAGGGTGGCCTTGCGCTTTCCCAGGAGGAACGAGGTCTGCGGGATTAAATCTCCTCCAGCGTGGCAGGAACCCGGTTTCTCGGGGGAAAGTGCTCGTTTGCTACGCAACCGTACCTGCGGAGGCTAGAACCAGGGCAACTTCAAGGTTTGGCAAGCAGCCCCTGAGACACTAGAATCCAAGCTTCCAAAGGGAAAAGGCTGCTTTTGTCGGCAGAGCCACCTACCCTTGTTAGCACCCAGCATAAGTACCTGCAGGATGGGAGCTGCGAAGGGAAACGAACGGGACACACTGGGCACCTGAAAAGCGCCCCTCGACACTTGCAAGCAGCCTGTTTTCCTGGGGGAACATTCTCGTTTCCTCCCCGGGCGTGCCTGCAGTGAGTAGAAGCTGGGCCTTCCTAGTGTTTTGCAAACAGCTCCAAGGCTACAAGAATCCAGATTTCCAAAGGGGAAAAGACTGCTTTTGGAAGCAGGGCCACCTATCCTAGTTCACAGCAAACATGAGTCCCTGCAGTAGTGGAGCTGCCAAGGGAGAGCATGGCGAAACCCTGGCAACTTCGCTAAGTATCTTTTACTGTGCAGGCTTCGAAGTGTGGCAAGATCCTTGCAGGAGGCCTGGCCTGAGCGAGCCTAGTTGGCTCTACCTCTTCCGGGGGCCTAGCAGTGTAAAGGAGGAATTGTGCTCTTTGCTCAGCTTGGACCTCACATCGACGTCCTGCTAAACCAACGAGCCAGTCGGTGTGAGCTCCTGGATGGAAGGCTGAGCAGAGTGTTTTTCTGAGTGCATGTAAAGCCCTTGTCCTCACTGAATCCACGTTCCCTAGCACATGAGACCGGCTCAGACTGTCGTCGTGAGCTGGGGCAAGCTGCGGCTACCTAGGTTTCCAAAGGAAGTGAGAGAGCAGTGTGCCGCCTTGGGCTCTGCATGCAAGAAGTGTTCCGAAGGACCTACACGGCTGATTGTTGCTCAGCAGGCAGCGAGGAGATGTGGGGGGGATCCGTGTTGTAGCATGGGAAACGGTGCGGAGGCCAGAGTGCTTGGAGTCCTGAAAGCTATCCTCGCGTTCCATTGAAGCACAACAACGGTGGAGACCTCATGGAAAACGAGGCACGCAGAGCTTGCCCGGTGGAAACTTAGGCACTACCCTGAGGCTCAGGGTGGCCTTGCGCTTTCCCAGGAGGAACGAGGTCTGCGGGATTAACTCTCCTCCAGCGTGGCAGGAACCCGCTTTCTCGGGGGAAAGTGCTCGTTTGCTACGCAAGCATACCTGCGGAGGCTAGAACCTGGGCAACTTCAAGGTTTGGCAAGCAGCCCCTGAGACACTAGAATCCAAGCTTCCAAAGGGAAAAGGCTGCTTTTGTCGGCAGAGCCACCTACCCTTGTTAGCACCCAGCATAAGTACCTGCAGGATGGGAGCTGCGAAGGAAAACAAACGGGACACACTGGGCACCTGAGAAGCGCCCCTCGACACTTGCAAGCAGCCAGTTTTCCTAGGGGAACATTCTCGTTTCCTCCCCGGGCGTGCCTGCAGTGAGTAGAAGCTGGGCCTTCCTAGTGTTTTGCAAACAGCTCCAAGGCTACAAGAATCCAGATTTCCAAAGGGGAAAAGCCTGGTTTGGAAGCAGGGCCACCTATACTTGTTCACAGCAAACATGAGTCCCTGCAGTAGTGGAGCTGCCAAGGGAGAGCATGGCGAAACCCTGGAAACTTCGCTAAGTATCTTTTACTGTGCAGGCTTCGAAGTGTGGCAAGATCCTTGAAAGAGGCCTGGCCTGAGCGAGGCTTGTTGGCTCTACCTCTTCCGGGGGCCTAGCAGTGTAAAGGAGGAATTGTACTCTTTGCTCAGCTTGGACCTCACATGGACGTCCTGCTCAACCAACGAGCCAGTCGGTGTGAGCTCCTGAATGGAAGGCTGAGCAGAGTGTTTTTCTGAGTGCATGTAAAGCCCTTGTCCTCACAAATCCACGTTCCCCAGCACATGAGACCGGCTCAGACTGTCGTCGTGAGCTGGGGCAAGCTGCGGCAACCTAGGTTTCCAAAGGAAGAGAGAGAGCAGTGTGCCGCCTTGGGCTCTGCATGCAAGAAGTGTTCCGAAGGACCTACACGGCTGATTGTTGCTCAGCAGGCAGCGAGGAGATGTGGGGGGGATCCGTGTTGTAGCATGGGAAACGGTGCGGAGGCCAGAGTGCTTGGAGTCCTGAAAGCTATTCTCGCGTTCCATTGAAGCACAACAACGGTGGAGACCTCATGGAAACCGAGGCACGCAGAGCTTGCCCGGTGGAAACTTAGGCACTACCCTGAGGCTAGGGTGGCCTTGCGCTTTCCATGGAAGAAAGAGGTCTGCGGGATTAACTCTCCTCCAGCGTGGCAGGAACCCGCTTTCTCGGGGGAAAGTGCTCGTTTGCTACGCAAGCGTACCTGCGGAGGCTAGAACCTGGGCAACTTCAAGGTTTGGCAAGCAGGCCCTGAGACACTAGAATCCAAGCTTCCAAAGGGAAAAGGCTGCTTTTGTCGGCAGAGCCACCTACCCTTGTTAGCACCCAGCATAAGTACCTGCAGGATGGGAGCTGCGAAGGGAAACGAACGGGACACACTGGGAACCTGAGAAGCGCCCCTCGACACTTGCAAGCAGCCTGTTTCCCTGGGGGGAACATTCTCGTTTCCTCCCCGCGCGAGCCTTCAGTGAGTAGAAGCTGGGCCTTCCTAGGCTTTCGCAAACAGCTCCGAGGCTACAAGAATCCAGATTTCCAAAGGGGAAAAGACTGCTTTTGGAAGCAGGGCCACCTATACTAGTTCTCAGCAAACATGAGTCCCTGCAGTAGTGGAGCTGCCAAGGGAGAGCATGGCGAAACCCTGGCAACTTCGCTAAGTATCTTTTACTGTGCAGGCTTCGAAGTGTGGCAAGATCCGTGAAAGAGGCCTGGCCTGAGCGAGCCTTGTTGACTCTACCTCTTCCGGGGGCCTAGCAGTGTAAAGGAGGAATTGTACTCTTTGCTCAGCTTGGACCTCACATGGACGTCCTGCTCAACCAACGAGCCAGTCGGTGTGAGCTCCTGAATGGAAGGATGAGCAGAGTGTTTTTCTGAGTGCATTTAAAGCCCTTGTCCTCACAAATCCACGTTCCCCAGCACATGAGACCGGCACAGACTGTCGTCGTGAGCTGGGGCAAGCTGCGGCAACCTAGGTTTCCAAAGGAAGAGAGAGAGCAGTGTGCCGCCTTGGGCTCTGCATGAAGAAGTGTTCCGAAGGACCTACACGGCTGCTTGTTGCTCAGCAGGCAGAGAGGAGATGTGGGGGGGATCCGTCTGGTAGCATGGGAAACGGTGTGGAGGCCAGAGTGCTTGGAGTCCTGAAAGCTATCCTCGCCTTCCATTGAAGCAAAACAACGTTGGAGACCTCATGGTAACCGAGGCACGCAGAGCTTCCCCGGTGGAAACTTAGGCACTACCCTGAGGCTCAGGGTGGCCTTGCACTTTCCCAGGAGGAACGAGGTCTGCGGGATTAACTCTCCTCCAGCGTGGCAGGAACCCGGTTTCTCGGGGGAAAGTGCTCGTTTGCTACGCAAGCATACCTGCGGAGGCTAGAACCTGGGCAACTTCAAGGTTTTGCAAGCAGCCCCTGAGACACTAGAATCCAAGCTTCCAAAGGGAAAAGGCTGCTTTTGTCGGCAGAGCCACCTACCCTTGTTAGCACCCAGCATAAGTACCTGCAGGATGGAGCTGCGAAGGAAAACAAACGGGACACACTGGGCACCTGAGAAGCGCCCCTCGACACTTGCAAGCAGCCAGTTTTCCTAGGGGAACATTCTCGTTTCCTCCCCGGGCGTGCCTGCAGTGAGTAGAAGCTGGGCCTTCCTAGTGTTTTGCAAACAGCTCCAAGGCTACAAGAATCCAGATTTCCAAAGGGGAAAAGACTGCTTTTGGAAGCAGGGCCACCTATACTAGTTCACATCAAACATGAGTCTCAGCAGTAGTGGAGCTGCCAAGGGAGAGCATGGCGAAACCCTGGCAACTTCGCTAAGTATCTTTTACTGTGCAGGCTTCGAAGTGTGGCAAGATCACTGACGGAGGGCTGGCCTGAGTAAGGCCTATTTGGCAAAACCTCTTTCCGAGGCCTAGCAGGGTAAAGGAGGAATTGTGCTCTTTGCTCAGCTTGGACCTCACATCGACGTCCTGCTAAACCAACGAGCCAGTCTGTGTGAGCTCCTCGATGGAAGGATGAGCAGAGTGTTTTTCTGAGTGCAGGTAGGGTCCTTATCCTCACTGAGTCCACGTTCCCCAGCACATGAGACCGGCTCAGACTGTCGTCGTGAGCTGGGGCAAGCTGCTGCAAACTAGGTTTCCAAAGGAAGAGAGAGAGCAGTGTGCCGCCTTGGGCTCTGCATGCAAGAAGTGTTCTGAAGGGCCTACACGCTGCTTGTTGCTCAGCAGGCAGAGATGAGACGTGGGGGGGATCCGTGTGGTCGCATGGGAAATGGTGCGGAGGCCAGAGTGCTTGGAGTCCTGAAATCTATCCTCGCGTTCCATTGAAGCACAACATCGGTGGAGACCTCATGGAAACCGAGGCACGCAGAGCTTGCCCGGTGGAAACTTAGGCACTACCCTGAGGCTCAGGGTGGCCTTGCGCTTTCCATGGAAGAAAGAGGTCTACGGGATTATCTCTCCTCCAGCGTGGCAGGAACCCGCTTTCTCGGGGGAAAGTGCTCGTTTGCTACGCAAGCGTACCTGCGGAGGCTAGAACCTGGGCAACTTCAAGGTTTGGCAAGCAGCCCCTGAGACACTAGAATCCAAGCTTCCAAAGGGAAAAGGCTGCTTTTGTCGGCAGAGCCACCTACCCTTCTTAGCACCCAGCATAAGCACCTGCAGGATGGGAGCTGCGAAGGAAAACAAACGGGACACACTGGGCACCTCAGAAGCGCCCCTCGACACTTGAAAGAAGCCTGTTTCTCTGGGGAAACATTCTCGTTTCCTCCCCGCGCGAGCCTTCAGTGAGTAGAAGCTGGGCCTTCCTAGGCTTTCGCAAACAGCTCCGAGGCTACAAGAATCCAGATTTCCAAAGGGGAAAAGTCTGCTTTTGGAAGCAGGGACACCTATCCTAGTTCACAGCAAACATGAGTCCCTGCACTAGTGGAGCTGCCGAGGGAGAGCATGGCGAAACCCTGGCAACTTCGCTATGTATCTTTTACTGTGCCGGCTTCGAAGTGTGGCAAGATCCTTGAAGGAGGGCTGGCCTGAGCGAGCCTAGTTGGCTCTACCTCTTCCGGGGGCCTAGCAGTGTAAAGGAGGAATTGTGCTCTTTGCTCAGCTTGGACGTCACATCGACGTCCTGCTAAACCAACGAGCCAGTCGGTGTGAGCTCCTGGATGGAAGGCTGAGCAGAGTGTTTTTCTGAGTGCATGTAAAGCCCTTGTCCTCACTGAATCCACGTTCCCCAGCACATGAGAGCGGCTCAGACTGTCGTCGTGAGCTGGGGCAAGCTGCGGCTACCTAGGTTTCCAAAGGAAGTGAGAGAGCAGTGTGCCGCCTTGGGCTCTGCATGCAAGAAGTGTTCCGAACGACCTACACGGCTGATTGTTTCTCAGCAGGCAGCGAGGAGATATGGGGGGGATCCGTGTTGTAGCATGGGAAACGGTGCGGAGGCCAGAGTGCTTGGAGTCCTGAAAGCTATTCTCGCGTTCCATTGAAGCACAACAACGGTGGAGACCTCATGGAAACCGAGGCACGCAGAGCTTGCCCGGTGGAAACTTAGGCACTACCCTGAGGCTAGGGTGGCCTTGCGCTTTCCATGGAAGAAAGAGGTCTGCGGGATTAACTCTCCTCCAGCGTGGCAGGAACCCGCTTTCTCGGGGGAAAGTGCTCGTTTGCTACGCAAGCGTACCTGCGGAGGCTAGAACCAGGGCAACTTCAAGGTTTGGCAAGCAGCCCCTGAGACACTAGAATCCAAGCTTCCAAAGGGAAAAGGCTGCTTTTGTCGGCAGAGCCACCTACCCTTGTTAGCACCCAGCATAAGTACCTGCAGGATGGGAGCTGCGAAGGAAAACAAACGGGACACACTGGGCACCTGAGAAGCGCCCCTCGACACTTGCAAGCAGCCTGTTTCTCTGGGGGGAACATTCTCGTTTCCTCCCCGCGCGAGCCTTCAGTGAGTAGAAGCTGGGCCTTCGTAGGCTTTCGCAAACAGCTCCGAGGCTACAAGAATCCAGATTTCCAAAGGGGAAAAGACTGCTTTTGGAAGCAGGGCCACCTATACTAGTTCACAGCAAACATGAGTCCCTGCAGTAGTGGAGCTGCCAAGGGAGAGCATGGCGAAACCCTGGCAACTTCGCTAAGAATCTTTTACTGTGCAGGCTTCGAAGTGTGGCAAGATCCTTGAAAGAGGCCTGGCCTGAGCGAGCCTTGTTGGCTCTACCTCTTCCGGGGGCCTAGCAGTGTAAAGGAGGATTTGTACTCTTTGCTCAGCTTGGACCTCACATGGACGTCCTGCTCAACCAACGAGCCAGTCGGTGTGAGCTCCTGGATGGAAGGCTGAGCAGAGTGTTTTTCTGAGTGCATGTAAAGCCCTTGTCCTCACAAATCCACGTTCCCCAGCACATGAGACCGGCTCAGACTGTCGTCGTGAGCTGGGGCAAGCTGCGGCAACCTAGGTTTCCAAAGGAAGAGAGAGAGCAGTGTGCCGCCTTGGGCTCTGCAGGCAAGAAGCGTTCTGAAGGGCCTACACGCTGCTTGTTGCTCAGCAGGCAGAGATGAGACGTGGGGGGGATCCGTGTGGTAGCATGGGAAACGGTGCGGAGGCCAGAGTGCTTGGAGTCCTGAAAGCTATCCTCGCGTTCCATTGAAGCACAACAACGGTGGAGACCTCATGGTAACCGAGGCACGCAGAGCTTGCCCGGTGGAAACTTAGGCACTACCCTGAGGCTCAGGGTGGCCTTGCGCTTTCCCAGGAGGAACCAGGTCTGCGGGATTAACTCTCCTCCAGCGTGGCAGAAACCCGGTTTCTCGGGGGAAAGTGCTCGTTTGCTACGCATGCGTACCTGCGGAGGCTAGAACCTGGGCAACTTCAAGGTTTGGCAAGCAGCCCCTGAGACACTAGAATCCAAGCTTCCAAAGGGAAAAGGCTGCTTTTCTCGGCAGAGCCACCTACCCTTGTTAGCACCCAGCATAAGTACCTGCCGGATGGGAGCTGTGAAGGAAAACAAACGGGACACACTGGTCACCTGAGAAGCGCCCCTCGATACTTGCAAGCAGCCTGTTTCTCTGGGGGAACATTCTCGTTTCCTCCCCGGGCGTGCCTGCAGTGAGTAGAAGCTGGGCCTTCCTAGGCTTTCGCAAACAGCTCCGAGGCTACAAGAATCCAGATTTCCAAAGGGGAAAAGACTGCTTTTGGAAGCAGGGCCACCTATCCTAGTTCACAGCAAACATGAGTCCCTGCAGTAGTGGAGCTGCCAAGGGAGAGCATGGCGAAACCCTGGCAACTTGGCTAAGTATCTTTTACTGTGCAGGCTTCGAAGTGTGGCAAGATCCTTGAAAGAGGCCTGGCCTGAGCGAGCGCCTTGTTGGCTCTACCTCTTCCCGGGGCCTAGCAGTGTAAAGGAGGAATTGTACTCTTTGCTCAGCTTGGACCTCACATGGACGTCCTGCTCAACCAACGAGCCAGTCGGTGTGAGCTCCTGGATGGAAGGCTGAGCAGAGTGTTTTTCTGAGTGCATGTAAAGCCCTTGTCCTCACAAATCCACGTTCCCCAGCACATGAGACCGGCTCAGACTGTCGTCGTGAGCTGGGGCAAGCTGCGGCAACCTAGGTTTCCAAAGGAAGAGAGAGAGCAGTGTGCCGCCTTGGGCTCTGCATGCAAGAAGTGTTCCGAAGGACCTACACGGCTGCTTGTTGCTCAGCAGGCAGAGAGGAGATGTGGGGGGGATCCGTGTGGTAGCATGGGAAACGGTGCGGAGGCCAGAGTGCTTGGAGTCCTGAAAGCTATCCTCGCCTTCCATTGAAGCACAACAACGGTGGAGACCTCATGGAAACCGAGGCACGCAGAGCTTGCCCGGTGGAAACTTAGGCACTACCCTGAGGCTAGGGTGGCCTTGCGCTTTCCATGGAAGAAAGAGGTCTGCGGGATTAACTCTCCTCCAGCGTGGCAGGAACCCGCTTTCTCGGGGGAAAGTGCTCGTTTGCTACGCAAGCGTACCTGCGGAGGCTAGAACCTGGGCAACTTCAAGGTTTGGCAAGCAGCCCCTGAGACACTAGAATCCAAGCTTCCAAAGGGAAAAGGCTGCTTTTGTCGGCAGAGCCACCTACCCCTGTTAGCAACCAGCATAAGCACCTGCAGGATGGGAGCTGCGAAGGAAAACAAACGAGACACACTGGGCACCTGAGAAGCGCCCCTCGACACTTGCAAGCAGCCTGTTTTCCTGGGGGAACATTCTCGTTTCCTCCCCGGGCGTGCCTGCAGTGAGTAGAAGCTGGGCCTTCCTAGTGTTTTGCAAACAGCTCCAAGGCTACAAGAATCCAGATTTCCAAAGGGGAAAATCCTGGTTTGGAAGCAGGGCCACCTATACTAGTTCACAGCAAACATGAGTCCCTGCACTAGTGGAGCTGCCAAGGGAGAGCATGGCGAAACCCTGGCAACTTCGCTAAGTATCTTTTACTGTGCCGGCTTCGAAGTGTGGCAAGATCCTTGAAGGAGGGCTGGCCTGAGCGAGCCTAGTTGGCTCTACCTCTTCCGGGGGCCTAGCAGTGTAAAGGAGGAATTGTGCTCTTTGCTCAGCTTGGACGTCACATCGACGTCCTGCTAAACCAACGAGCCAGTCGGTGTGAGCTCCTGGATGGAAGGCTGAGCAGAGTGTTTTTCTGAGTGCATGTAAAGCCCTTGTCCTCACTGAATCCACGTTCCCCAGCACATGAGAGCGGCTCAGACTGTCGTCGTGAGCTGGGGCAAGCTGCGGCTACCTAGGTTTCCAAAGGAAGTGAGAGAGCAGTGTGCCGCCTTGGGCTCTGCATGCAAGAAGTGTTCCGAACGACCTACACGGCTGATTGTTGCTCAGCAGGCAGCGAGGAGATATGGGGGGGATCCGTGTTGTAGCATGGGAAACGGTGCGGAGGCCAGAGTGCTTGGAGTCCTGAAAGCTATTCTCGCGTTCCATTGAAGCACAACAACGGTGGAGACCTCATGGAAACCGAGGCACGCAGAGCTTGCCCGGTGGAAACTTAGGCACTACCCTGAGGCTAGGGTGGCCTTGCGCTTTCCATGGAAGAAAGAGGTCTGCGGGATTAACTCTCCTCCAGCGTGGCAGGAACCCGCTTTCTCGGGGGAAAGTGCTCGTTTGCTACGCAAGCGTACCTGCGGAGGCTAGAACCTGGGCAACTTCAAGGTTTGGCAAGCAGCCCCTGAGACACTAGAATCCAAGCTTCCAAAGGGAAAAGGCTGCTTTTGTCGGCAGAGCCACCTACCCTTGTTAGCACCCAGCATAAGTACCTGCAGGATGGGAGCTGCGAAGGGAAACGAACGGGACACACTGGGCACCTGAGAAGCGCCCCTCGACACTTGCAAGCATCCTGTTTCTCTGGGGGGAACATTCTCGTTTCCTCCCCGCGCGAGCCTTCAGTGAGTAGAAGCTGGGCCTTCCTAGGCTTTCGCAAACAGCTCCGAGGCTACAAGAATCCAGATTTCCAAAGGGGAAAAGACTGCTTTTGGAAGCAGGGCCACCTATACTAGTTCACAGCAAACATGAGTCCCTGCAGTAGTGGAGCTGCCAAGGGAGAGCATGGCGAAACCCTGGCAACTTCGCTAAGTATCTTTTACTGTGCAGGCTTCGAAGTGTGGCAAGATCCTTGAAAGAGGCCTGGCCTGAGCGAGCCTTGTTGACTCTACCTCTTCCGGGGGCCTAGCAGTGTAAAGGAGGAATTGTACTCTTTGCTCAGCTTGGACCTCACATGGACGTCCTGCTCAACCAACGAGCCAGTCGGTGTGAGCTCCTGGATGGAAGGCTGAGCAGAGTGTTTTTCTGAGTGCATGTAAAGCCCTTGTCCTCACAAATCCACGTTCCCCAGCACATGAGACCGGCTCAGACTGTCGTCGTGAGCTGGGGCAAGCTGCGGCAAGCTAGGTTTCCAAAGGAAGAGAGAGAGCAGTGTGCCGCCTTGGGCTCTGCATGCAAGAAGTGTTCCGAAGGACCTACACGGCTGCTTGTTGCTCAGCAGGCAGAGAGGAGATGTGGGGGGGATCCGTGTGGTAGCATGGGAAACGGTGTGGAGGCCAGAGTGCTTGGAGTCCTGAAAGCTATCCTCGCCTTCCATTGAAGCAAAACAACGGTGGAGACCTCATGGTAACCGAGGCAGGCAGAGCTTCCCCGGTGGAAACTTAGCACTACCCTGAGGCTCAGGGTGGCCTTGCACTTTCCCAGGAGGAACGAGGTCTGCGGGATTAACTCTCCTCCAGCGTGGCAGGAACCCGGTTTCTCGGGGGAAAGTGCTCGTTTGCTACGCAAGCATACCTGCGGAGGCTAGAACCTGGGCAACTTCAAGGTTTGGCAAGCAGCCCCTGAGACACTAGAATCCAAGCTTCCAAAGGGAAAAGGCTGCTTTTGTCGGCAGAGCCACGTACCCTTCTTAGCACCCAGCATAAGCGCCTGCAGGATGGGAGCTGCGAAGGAAAACGAACGGGACACACTGGGCACCTCAGAAGCGCCCCTCGACACTTGAAAGCAGCCTGTTTCTCTGGGGGAACATTCTCGTTTCCTCCCCGGGCGTGCCTGCAGTGAGTAGAAGCTGGGCCTTTCTAGTGTTTTGCAAACAGCTCCAAGGCTACAAGAATCCAGAGTTCCAAAGGGGAAAAGCCTGGTTTCGAAGCAGGGCCACCTATACTAGTTCACAGCAAACATGAGTCCCTGCAGTAGTGGAGTTGCCAAGGGAGAGCATGGCGAAACCCTGGCAACTTCGCTAAGTATCTTTTACTGTGCAGGCTTCGAAGTGTGGCAAGATCCTTGAAAGAGGCCTGGCCTGAGCGAGCCTTGTTGGCTCTACCTCTTCCGGGGGCCTAGCAGTGTAAAGGAGGAATTGTACTCTTTGCTCATCTTGGACCTCACAAGGACGTCCTGCTCAACCAACGAGCCAGTCGGTGTGAGCTCCTGGATGGAAGGCTGAGCAGAGTGTTTTTCTGAGTGCATGTAAAGCCCTTGTCCTCACAAATCCACGTTCCCCAGCACATGAGACCGGCTCAGACTGTCGTCGTGAGCTGGGGCAAGCTGCGGCAACCTAGGTTTCCAAAGGAAGAGAGAGAGCAGTGTGCCGCCTTGGGCTCTGCTTGCAAGAAGTGTTCTGAAGGGCCTACACGCTGCTTGTTGCTCAGCAGGCAGAGATGAGACGTGGGGGGGATCCGTGTGGTAGCATGGGAAATGGTGCGGAGGCCAGAGTGCTTGGAGTCCTGAAATCTACCCTCGCGTTCCATTGAAGCACAACATCGGTGGAGACCTCATGGAAACCGAGGCACGCAGAGCTTACCCGGTGGAAACTTAGGCACTACCCTGAGGCTCAGGGTGGCCTTGCGCTTCCCCAGGAAGAACGAGGTCTTCGGGATTAACTCTCCTCCAGCGTGACAGGATCCCTGTTCCTCAGGTGAAAGTGCTCGTTTTCTACACAACGTACCTTCGGAGGCCATAACCTGGGCACCTTCAAGGTTTGGCAAGCAGACCCTGAGACACTAGAATCCAAGCTTCCAAAGGGAAAAGGCTGCTTTTGTCGGCAGAGCTACCTACGCTTGTTAGCACCCAGCATAAGCACCTGCAGGATGGGAGCTGCGAAGCGAAACAAACGGGACACACTGGGCACCTGAGAAGCGCCCCTTGACACTAGCAAGCAGCCTGTTTCTCTGGGGGAACATACTCGTTTCCTCCCCGGGCGTGCCTGCAGTGAGTAGAAGCTGGGCCTTCCTAGGCTTTCGCAAACAGCTCCGAGGCTACAAGAATCCAGATTTCCAAAGGGGAAAAGACTGCTTTTGGAAGCAGGGCCACCTATCCTAGTTCTCAGTAAACATGAGTCCCTGCAGTAGTGGAGCTGCCAAGGGAGAGCATGGCGAAACGCTGGCAACTTCGCTACGTACCTTTTACTGTGTAGGCATCGAAGTGTGGCAAGATCACTGACGGAGGGCTGGCCTGAGTAAGGCCTATTTGGCAAAACCTCTTTCCGAGGCCTAGCAGGGTAAAGGAGGAATTGTGCTCTTTGCTCAGCTTGGACCTCACATCGACGTCCTGCTAAACCAACGAGCCAGTCGGTGTGAGCTCCTGGATGGAAGGCTGAGCAGACTGTTTTTCTGAGTGCAGGTAGGGCCCTTGTCCTCACTGAGTCCACGTTCCCCAGCACATGAGACCGGCTCAAACTGTCGTCGTGAGCTGGGGCAAGCTGCGGCAACCTAGTTTTCCAAAGGAAGAGAGAACAGTGTGCCGCCTTGGGCTCTGCATGCAAGAAGTGCTACAAAGGGCCTACAAGGATGCTTGTTGCTCAGCAGGCAGAGAGGAGATGTGGGGGGGATCCGTGTGGTAGCATGGGAAACGGTGCGGAGGCCAGAGTGCTTGGAGTCCTGAAAGCTATCCTCGCCTTCCATTGAAGCACAACAACGGTGGAGACCTCATGGAAACCGAGGCACGCAGAGCTTCCCCGGTGGAAACTTACGCACTACCCTGAGGCTCAGGGTGGCCTTGCACTTTCCCAGGAGGAACGAGGTCTGCGGGATTAACTCTCCTCCAGCGTGGCAGGAACCCGCTTTCTCGGGGGAAAGTGCTCGTTTGCTACGCAAGCGTACCTGCGGAGGCTAGTACCTGGGCAACTTCAAGGTTTGGCAAGCAGCCCCTGAGACACTAGAATCCAGGCTTCCAAAGGGAAAAGGCTGCTTTTGTCGGCAGAGCCACCTACCCTTGTTAGCACCCAGCATAAGTACCTGCAGGAGGGGAGCTGCGAAGGGAAACGAACGGGACACACTGGGCACCTGAGAAGCGCCCCTCGACACTTGCAAGCAGCCTGTTTCTCTGGGGGAACATACTCGTTTTCTCCCCGGGCGTGCCTGCAGTGAGTAGAAGCTGGGCCTTCCTAGGCTTTCGCAAATAGCTCCGAGGCTACAAGAATCCAGATTTCCAAAGGGGAAAAGACTGCTTTTGGAAGCAGGGCCACCTATCCTAGTTCACAGCAAACATGAGTCCCTGCAGTAGTGGAGCTACCAAGGGAGAGCATGGCGAAACCCTGGCAACTTCGCTAAGTATCTTTTACTGTGCAGGCTTCGAATTGTGGCAAGATACTTGAAAGAGGCCTGGCCTGAGCGAGCCTTGTTGGCTCTACCTCTTCCGGGGGGCTAGCAGTGTAAAGGAGGAATTGTGCTCTTTGCTCAGCTTGGACCTCACATGGACGTCCTGCTCAACCAACGAGCCAGTCGGTGTGAGCTCCTGGATGGAAGGCTGAGAAGAGTGTTTTTCTGACTGCATGTAAAGCCCTTGTCCTCACTGAATCAACGTACCCCAGCACATGAGACCGGCTCAGACTGTCGTCGTGAGCTGGGGCAAGCTGCGGCTACCTAGGTTTCCAAAGGAAGAGAGAGAGCAGTGTGCCGCCTTGGGCTCTCCATGCAAGAAGTGCTCCAAAGGGCCTACAAGGATGCTTGTTGCTCAGCAGGCAGAGAGGAGATGTGGGGGGGATCCGTGTGGTAGCATGGGAAACGGTGCGGAGGCCAGAGTGCTTGGAGTCCTGAAAGCTATTCTCGCGTTCCATTGAAGCACAACAACGGTGGAGATCTCATGGAAACCGAGGCAAGCAGAGCTTGCATGGTGGAAACTTGGGCACTACCCTGAGGCTAGGGTGGCCTTGCGCTTTCCATGGAAGAAAGAGGTCTGCGGGATTAACTCTCCTCCAGCGTGGCAGGAACCCGCTTTCTCGGGGGAAAGTGCTCGTTTGCTACGCAAGCGTACCTGCAGAGGCTAGAACCTGGGCAACTTCAAGGTTTGGCAAGCAGCCCCTGAGACACTAGAATCCAAGCTTCCAAAGGGAAAAGGCTGCTTTTGTCGGCAGAGCCACCTACCCTTGTTAGCACCCAGCATAAGTACCTGCAGGACGGGGGCTGCGAAGGGAAACAAACGGGACACACTGGGCACCTGAGAAGCGCCCCTCGACACTTGCAAGCAGCCTGTTTCTCTGGGGGAACTTTCTCGTTTCCTCCCCGCGCGAGCCTTCAGTGAGTAGAAGCTGGGCCTTCCTAGGCTTTCGCAAACAGCTCCGAGGCTACAAGAATCCAGATTTCCAAAGGGGAAAAGTCTGCTTTTGGAAGCAGGGCCACCTATCCTAGTTCACAGCAAACATGAGTCCCTGCAGTAGTGGAGCTGCCGAGGGAGAGCATGGCGAAACCCTGGCAACTTCGCTATGTATCTTTTACTGTGCCGGCTTCGAAGTGTGGCAAGATCCTTGAAGGAGGGCTGGCCTGAGCGAGCCTAGTTGGCTCTACCTCTTCCGGGGGCCTAGCAGTGTAAAGGAGGAATTGTGCTCTTTGCTCAGCTTGGACCTCACATTGAGGTCCTGCTAAACCAACGAGCCAGTCGGTGTGAGCTCCTGGATGGAAGGCTGAGCAGAGTGTTTTTCTGAGTGCATGTAAAGCCCTTGTCCTCACTGAATCCACGTTCCCCAGCACATGAGACCGGCTCAGACTGTCGTCGTGAGCTGGGGAAAGCTGCGGCTACCTAGGTTTCCAAAGGAAGTGAGAGAGCAGTGTGCCGCCTTGGGCTCTGCATGCAAGAAGTGTTCCGAAGGACCTACACGGCTGATTGTTGCTCAGCAGGCAGCGAGGAGATGTGGGGGGGATCCGTGTTGTAGCATGGGAAACGGTGCGGAGGCCAGAGTGATTGGAGTCCTGAAAGCTATCCTCGCGTTCCATTGAAGCACAACAACGGTGGAGACCTCATGGAAACCGAGGCACGCAGAGCTTGCCCGGTGGAAACTTAGGCACTACCCTGAGGCTCAGGGTGGCCTTGCGCTTTCCATGGAAGAAAGAGGTCTGCGGGATTAACTCTCCTCCAGCGTGGCAGGAACCCGCTTTCTCGGGGGAAAGTGCTCGTTTGCTACGCAAGCGTACCTGCAGAGGCTAGAACCTGGGCAACTTCAAGGTTTGGCAAGCAGCCCCTGAGACACTAGAATCCAAGCTTCCAAAGGGAAAAGGCTGCTTTTGTCGGCAGAGCCACCTACCCTTGTTAGCACCCAGCATAAGTACCTGCAGGATGGGAGCTGCGAAGGAAAACAAACGGGACACACTGGGCACCTGAGAAGCGCCCCTCGACACTTGCAAGCAGCCAGTTTTCCTGGGGGAACATTCTCGTTTCCTCCCCGGGCGTGCCTGCAGTGAGTTGAAGCTGGGCCTTCCTAGTGTTTTGCAAACAGCTCCAAGGCTACAAGAATGCAGATTTCCAAAGGGGAAAAGCCTGGTTTGGAAGCAGGGCCACCTATACTAGTTCACAGCAAACATGAGTCCCTGCAGTAGTGGAGCTGCCAAGGGAGAGCATGGCGAAACCCTGGCAACTTCGCTAAGTATCTTTTACTGTGCAGGCTTCGAAGTGTGGCAAGATCCCTTAAGGAGGGCTGGCCTCAGCGAGGACTAGTTGGCTCTACTTCTTCCGGGCGCCTAGCAGGGTAAAGGAGGAATTGTGCTCTTTGCTTAGCTTGGACGTCACATCGACGTCCTGCAAAACCAACGAGCCAGTCGGTGTGAGCTCCTCGATGGAAGGCTGCGCAGAGTGTTTTTCTGAGTGCAGGTAGGGTCCTTATCCTCACTGAGTCCACGTTCCCGAGCACATGAGACCGGCTCAGACTGTCGTCGTGAGCTGGGGCAAGCTGCGGCAACCTAGGTTTCCAAAGGAAGAGAGAGAGCAGTGTGCCGCCTTGGGCTCTGCATGCAAGAAGTGTTCTGAAGGGCCTACACGCTGCTTGTTGCTCAGCAGGCAGAGATGAGATGTGGGGGGGATCCGTGTGGTAGCATGGGAAATGGTGCGGAGGCCAGAGTGCTTGGAGTCCTGAAATCTATCCTCGCGTTCCATTGAAGCACAACATCGGTGGAGACCTCATGGAAACCGAGGCACGCAGAGCTTGCCCGGTGGAAACTTAGGCACTACCCTGAGGCTCAGGGTGGCCTTGCGCTTTCCCAGGAGGAACGAGGTCTGCGGGATTAAATCTCCTCCAGCGTGGCAGGAACCCGGTTTCTCGGGGGAAAGTGCTCGTTTGCTCCGCAAGCGTACCTGCGGAGGCTAGAACCAGGGCAACTTCAAGGTTTGGCAAGCAGCCCCTGAGACACTAGAATCCAAGCTTCCAAAGGGAAAAGGCTGCTTTTGTCGGCAGAGCCACCTACCCTTGTTAGCACCCAGCATAAATACCTGCAGGATGGGAGCTGCGAAGGGAAACGAACGGGACACACTGGGCACCTGAAAAGCGCCCCTCGACACTTGCAAGCAGCCTGTTTTCCTGGGGGAACATTCTCGTTTCCTCCCCGGGCGTGCCTGCAGTGAGTAGAAGCTGGGCCTTCCTAGTGTTTTGCAAACAGCTCCAAGGCTACAAGAATCCAGATTTCCAAAGGGGAAAAGACTGCTTTTGGAAGCAGGGCCACCTATCCTAGTTCACAGCAAACATGAGTCCCTGCAGTAGTGGAGCTGCCAAGGGAGAGCATGGCGAAACCCTGGCAACTTCGCTAAGTATCTTTTACTGTGCAGGCTTCGAAGTGTGGCAAGATCCTTGCAGGAGGCCTGGCCTGAGCGAGCCTAGTTGGCTCTACCTCTTCCGGGGGCCTAGCAGTGTAAAGGAGGAATTGTGCTCTTTGCTCAGCTTGGACCTCACATCGACGTCCTGCTAAACCAACGAGCCAGTCGGTGTGAGCTCCTGGATGGAAGGCTGAGCAGAGTGTTTTTCTGAGTGCATGTAAAGCCCTTGTCCTCACTGAATCCACGTTCCCCAGCACATGAGACCGGCTCAGACTGTCGTCGTGAGCTGGGGCAAGCTGCGGCTACCTAGGTTTCCAAAGGAAGTGAGAGAGCAGTGTGCCGCCTTGGGCTCTGCATGCAAGAAGTGTTCCGAAGGACCTACACGGCTGATTGTTGCTCAGCAGGCAGCGAGGAGATGTGGGGGGGATCCGTGTTGTAGCATGGGAAACGGTGCGGAGGCCAGAGTGCTTGGAGTCCTGAAAGCTATCCTCGCGTTCCATTGAAGCACAACAACGGTGGAGACCTCATGGAAACCGAGGCACGCAGAGCTTGCCCGGTGGAAACTTAGGCACTACCCTGAGGCTCAGGGTGGCCTTGCGCTTTCCCAGGAGGAACGAGGTCTGCGGGATTAACTCTCCTCCAGCGTGGCAGGAACCCGCTTTCTCGGGGGAAAGTGCTCGTTTGCTACGCAAGCGTACCTGCGGAGGCTAGAACCTGGGCAACTTCAAGGTTTGGCAAGCAGCCCCTGAGACACTAGAATCCAAGCTTCCAAAGGGAAAAGGCTGCTTTTGTCGGCAGAGACACCTAACCTTGTTAGCACCCAGCATAAGTACCTGCAGGATGGGAGCTGCGAAGGGAAACGAACGGGACACACTGGGCACCTGAGAAGCGCCCCTCGACACTTGCAAGCAGCCTGTTTCTCTGGGGGAACATACTCGTTTTCTCCCCGGGCGTGCCTGCAGTGAGTAGAAGCTGGGCCTTCCTAGGCTTTCGCAAACAGCTCCGAGGCTACAAGAATCCAGATTTCCAAAGGGGAAAAGACTGCTTTTGGAAGCAGGGCCACCTATCCTAGTTCTCAGCAAACATGAGTCCCTGCAGTAGTGGAGCTGCCAAGGGAGAGCATGGCGAAACCCTGGCAACTTCGCTAAGTATCTTTTACTGTGCAGGCTTCGAAGTGTGGCAAGATCCTTGAAAGAGACCTGGCCTGAGCGAGCCTTGTTGGCTCTACTTCTTCCGGGCGCCTAGCAGGGTAAAGGAGGAATTGTGCTCTTTGCTTAGCTTGGACGTCACATCGACGTCCTGCAAAACCAACGAGCCAGTCGGTGTGAGCTCCTCGATGGAAGGCTGCGCAGAGTGTTTTTCTGAGTGCAGGTAGGGTCCTTATCCTCACTGAGTCCACGTTCCCCAGCACATGAGACCGGCTCAGACTGTCGTCGTGAGCTGGGGCAAGCTGCGGCAACCTAGGTTTCCAAAGGAAGAGAGAGAGCAGTGTGCCGCCTTGGGCTCTGCATGCAAGAAGTGTTCTGAAGGGCCTACACGCTGCTTGTTGCTCAGCAGGCAGAGATGAGACGTGGGGGGGATCCGTGTGGTCGCATGGGAAAAGGTGCGGAGGCCAGAGTGCTTGGAGTCCTGAAATCTATCCTCGCGTTCCATTGAAGCACAACATCGGTGGAGACCTCATGGAAAACGAGGCACGCAGAGCTTGCCCGGTGGAAACTTAGGCACTACCCTGAGGCTCAGGGTGGACTTGCGCTTTCCATGGAAGAAAGAGGTATGCGGGATTAACTCTCCTCCAGCGTGGCAGGAACCCGGTTTCTCGGGGGAAAGTGCTCGTTTGCTACGCAAGCGTACCTGCGGAGGCTAGAACCTGGGCAACTTCAAGGTTTGGCAAGCAGCCCCTGAGACACTAGAATCCAAGCTTCCAAAGGGAAAAGGCTGCTTTTGTCGGCAGAGCCACCTACCCTTGTTAGCACCCAGCATAAGTACCTGCAGGATGGGAGCTGCGAAGGGAAACGAACGGGACACACTGGGCACCTGAGAAGCGCCCCTCAACACTTGCAAGCAGCCTGTTTCTCTGGGGGAACATACTCGTTTTCTTCCCGGGCGTGCCTGCAGTGTGTAGAAGCTGGGCCTTCCTAGGCTTTCGCAAACAGCTCCGAGGCTACAAGAATCCAGATTTCCAAAGGGGAAAAGACTGCTTTTGGAAGCAGGGCCACCTATCCTAGTTCACAGCAAACATGAGTCCCTGCAGTAGTGGAGTTGCCGAGGGAGAGCATGGCGAAACCCTGGGAACTTCGCTATGTATCTTTTACTGTGCCGGCTTCGAAGTGTGGCAAGATCCTTGAAGGAGGGCTGGCCTGAGCGAGCCTAGTTGGCTCTACCTCTTCCGGG
This sequence comes from Eschrichtius robustus, assembly GCF_028021215.1. Classification (NCBI taxonomy): domain Eukaryota; kingdom Metazoa; phylum Chordata; class Mammalia; order Artiodactyla; family Eschrichtiidae; genus Eschrichtius; species Eschrichtius robustus. The sequence goes on along the minus strand of NW_027175514.1, from coordinate 106,641 downwards.
GGCCTAGCAGTGTAAAGGAGGAATTGTGCTCTTTGCTCAGCTTGGACCTCACATTAACGTCCTGCTAAACCAACGAGCCAGTCGGTGTGAGCTCCTGGATGGAAGGCTGAGCAGAGTGTTTTTCTGAGTGCATGTAAAGCCCTTGTCCTCACTGAATCCACGTTCCCCAGCACATGAGACCGGCTCAGACTGTCGTCGTGAGCTGGGGCAAGCTGCGGCTACCTAGGTTTCCAAAGGAAGTGAGAGAGCAGTGTGCCGCCTTGGGCTCTGCATGCAAGAAGTGTTCCGAAGGACCTACACGGCTGATTGTTGCAGAGCAGGCAGCGAGGAGATGTGGGGGGAATCCGTGTTGTAGCATGGGAAACGGTGCGGAGGCCAGAGTGCTTGGAGTCCTGAAAGCTATCCTCGCGTTCCATTGAAGCACAACAACGGTGGAGACCTCATGGAAACCGAGGCACGCAGAGCTTGCCCGGTGGAAACTTAGGCACTACCCTGAGGCTCAGGGTGGCCTTGCGCTTTCCATGGAAGAAAGAGGTCTGCGGGATTAACTCTCCTCCAGCGTGGCAGGAACCCGCTTTCTCGGGGGAAAGTGCTCGTTTGCTACGCAAGCGTACCTGCGGAGGCTAGAACCTGGGCAACTTCAAGGTTTGGCAAGCAGCCCCTGAGACACTAGAATCCAAGCTTCCAAAGGGAAAAGGCTGCTTTTGTCGGCAGAGACACCTAACCTTGTTAGCACCCAGCATAAGTACCTGCAGGATGGGAGCTGCGAAGGGAAACGAACGGGACACACTGGGCACCTGAGAAGCGCCCCTCGACACTTGCAAGCAGCCTGTTTCTCTGGGGGAACATACTCGTTTTCTCCCCGGGCGTGCCTGCAGTGAGTAGAAGCTGGGCCTTCCTAGGCTTTCGCAAACAGCTCCGAGGCTACAAGAATCCAGATTTCCAAAGGGGAAAAGACTGCTTTTGGAAGCAGGGCCACCTATCCTAGTTCTCAGCAAACATGAGTCCCTGCAGTAGTGGAGCTGCCAAGGGAGAGCATGGCGAAACCCTGGCAACTTCGCTAAGTATCTTTTACTGTGCAGGCTTTGAAGTGTGGCAAGATCCTTGAAAGAGACCTGGCCTGAGCGAGCCTTGTTGGCTCTACTTCTTCCGGGCGCCTAGCAGGGTAAAGGAGGAATTGTGCTCTTTGCTTAGCTTGGACGTCACATCGACGTCCTGCAAAACCAACGAGCCAGTCGGTGTGAGCTCCTCGATGGAAGGCTGCGCAGAGTGTTTTTCTGAGTGCAGGTAGGGTCCTTATCCTCACTGAGTCCACGTTCCCCAGCACATGAGACCGGCTCAGACTGTCGTCGTGAGCTGGGGCAAGCTGCGGCAACCTAGGTTTCCAAAGGAAGAGAGAGAGCAGTGTGCCGCCTTGGGCTCTGCATGCAAGAAGTGTTCTGAAGGGCCTACACGCTGCTTGTTGCTCAGCAGGCAGAGATGAGACGTGGGGGGGATCCGTGTGGTCGCATGGGAAAAGGTGCGGAGGCCAGAGTGCTTGGAGTCCTGAAATCTATCCTCGCGTTCCATTGAAGCACAACATCGGTGGAGACCTCATGGAAAACGAGGCACGCAGAGCTTGCCCGGTGGAAACTTAGGCACTACCCTGAGGCTCAGGGTGGCCTTGCGCTTTCCATGGAAGAAAGAGGTATGCGGGATTAACTCTCCTCCAGCGTGGCAGGAACCCGGTTTCTCGGGGGAAAGTGCTCGTTTGCTACGCAAGCGTACCTGCGGAGGCTAGAACCTGGGCAACTTCAAGGTTTGGCAAGCAGCCCCTGAGACACTAGAATCCAAGCTTCCAAAGGGAAAAGGCTGCTTTTGTCGGCAGAGCCACCTACCCTTGTTAGCACCCAGCATAAGTACCTGCAGGATGGGAGCTGCGAAGGGAAACGAACGGGACACACTGGGCACCTGAGAAGCGCCCCTCAACACTTGCAAGCAGCCTGTTTCTCTGGGGGAACATACTCGTTTTCTTCCCGGGCGTGCCTGCAGTGAGTAGAAGCTGGGCCTTCCTAGGCTTTCGCAAACAGCTCCGAGGCTACAAGAATCCAGATTTCCAAAGGGGAAAAGACTGCTTTTGGAAGCAGGGCCACCTATCCTAGTTCACAGCAAACATGAGTCCCTGCAGTAGTGGAGCTGCCAAGGGAGAGCATGGCGAAACCCTGGCAACTTCGCTAAGTATCTTTTACTGTGCAGGCGTCGCAGTGTGGCAAGATTACTGACGGAGGGCTGGCCTGAGCAAGGCCTATTTGGCAAAAACTCTTTCCGAGGTCTAGCAGGGTAAAGGAGGAATTGTGCTCTTTGCTCAGCTTGGACCTCACATCGACGTCCTGCTAAACCAACGAGCCAGTCGGTGTGAGCTCCTGGATGGGAGGCTGAGCAGACTGTTTTTCTGAGTGCAGGTAGGGCCCTTGTCCTCACTGAGTCCACGTTCCCCAGCACATGAGACCGGCTCAGACTGTCGTCGTGAGCTGGGGCAAGCTGCGGCAACCTAGGTTTCCAAAGGAAGAGAGAGAGCAGTGTGCCGCCTTGGGCTCTGCATGCAAGAAGTGTTCTGAAGGGCCTACACGCTGCTTGTTGCTCAGCAGGCAGAGATGAGACGTTGTGGGGATCCGTGTGGTAGCATGGGAAATGGTGCGGAGGCCAGAGAGCTTGGAGTCCTGAAATCTATCCTCGCGTTCCATTGAAGCACAACATCGGTGGAGACCTCATGGAAACCGAGGCACGCAGAGCTTACCCGGTGGAAACTTAGGCACTACCGTGAGGCTCAGGGTGGCCTTGCGCTTCACCAGGAAGAACGAGGTCTTCGGGATTAACTCTCCTCCAGCGTGACAGGAACCCTGTTCCTCGGGTGAAAGTGCTCGTTTTCTACGCAACGTACCAGCGGAATCCATAACCTGGGCAATTTCAAGGTTTGGCAAGCAGACCCTGAGACACTAGAATCCAAGCTTCCAAAGGGAAAACGCTGCTTTTGTCGGCAGAGCTACCTACCCTTGTTAGCACCCAGCATAAGCACCTGCAGGATGGGAGCTGCGAAGCGAAACAAACGGGACACACTGGGCACCTGAGAAGCGCCCCTTGACACTAACAAGCAGCCTGTTTCTCTGGGGGAACATACTCGTTTCCTCCCCGGGCGTGCCTGCAGTGAGTAGAAGCTGGGCCTTCCTAGGCTTTCGCAAACAGCTCCGAGGCTACAAGAATCCAGATTTCCAAAGGGGAAAAGACTGCTTTTGGAAGCAGGGCCACCTATCCTAGTTCACTGCAAACATGAGTCCCTGCAGTAGTGGAGCTGCCAAGGGAGAGCAAGGCGAAACGCTGGCAACTTCGCTAAGTATCTTTTACTGTGCAGGCTTCGAAGTGTGGCAAGATCCTTGCAGGAGGCCTGGCCTGAGCGAGCCTAGTTGGCTCTCCCTCTTCCGGGGGCCTAGCAGTGTAAAGGAGGAATTGTGCTCTTTGCTCAGCTTGGACCTCACATCGACGTCCTGCTAAACCAACGAGCCAGTCGGTTTGAGCTCCTGGATGGAAGGCTGAGCAGAGTGTTTTTCTGAGTGCAGGTAGGGCCCTTGTCCTCACTGAGTCCACGTTCCCCATCACATGAGACCGGCTCAGACTGTCGTCGTGAGCTGGGGCAAGCTGCGGCAACCTAGGTTTCCAAAGAAGAGAGAGAGCAGTGTGCCGCCTTGGGCTCTCCATGCAAGAAGTGCTCCAAAGGGCCTACAAGGATGCTTGTTGCTCAGCAGGCAGCGAGGAGATGTGGGGGGGATCCGTGTGGTAGCATGGGAAACGGTGCGGAGGCCAGAGTGCTTGGAGTCCTGAAAGCTATTCTCGCGTTCCATTGAAGCACAACAACGGTGGAGATCTCATGGAAACCGAGGCACGCAGAGCTTGCATGGTGGAAACTTAGGCACTACCCTGAGGCTAGGGTGGTCTTGCGCTTTCCATGGAAGAAAGAGGTCTGCGGGATTAACTCTCCTCCAGCGTGGCAGGAACCCGCTTTCTCGGGGGAAAGTGCTCGTTTGCTACGCAAGCGTACCTGCAGAGGCTAGAACCTGGGCAACTTCAAGGTTTGGCAAGCAGCCCCTGAGACACTAGAATCCAAGCTTCCAAAGGGAAAAGGCTGCTTTTGTCGGCAGAGCCACCTACCCTTGTTAGCACCCAGCATAAGTACCTGCAGGACGGGAGCTGCGAAGGGAAACAAACGGGACACACTGGGCACCTGAGAAGCGCACCTCGACACTTGAAAGCAGCCTGTTTCTCTGGGGGAACTTTCTCGTTTCCTCCCCGCGCGAGCCTTCAGTGTGTAGAAGCTGGGCCTTCCTAGTGTTTCGCAAACAGCTCCGAGGCTACAAGAATCCAGATTTCCAAAGGGGAAAAGTCTGCTTTTGGAAGCAGGGCCACCTATCCTAGTTCACAGCAAACATGAGTCCCTGCAGTAGTGGAGCTGCCGAGGGAGAGCATGGCGAAACCCTGGCAACTTCGCTATGTATCTTTTACTGTGCCGGCTTCGAAGTGTGGCAAGATCCTTGAAGGAGGGCTGGCCTGAGCGAGCCTAGTTGGCTCTACCTCTTCCGGGGGCCTAGCAGTGTAAAGGAGGAATTGTGCTCTTTGCTCAGCTTGGACCTCACATTGACGTCCTGCTAAACCAACGAGCCAGTCGGTGTGAGCTCCTGGATGGAAGGCTGAGCAGAGTGTTTTTCTGAGTGCATGTAAAGCCCTTGTCCTCACTGAATCCACGTTCCCCAGCACATGAGACCGGCTCAGACTGTCGTCGTGAGCTGGGGCAAGCTGCGGCAACCTAGGTTTCCAAAGGAAGTGAGAGAGCAGTGTGCCGCCTTGGGCTCTGCATGCAAGAAGTGTTCCGAAGGACCTACACGGCTGATTGTTGCTCAGCAGGCAGCGAGGAGATGTGGGGGGGATCCGTGTTGTAGCATGGGAAACGGTGCGGAGGCCAGAGTGCTTGGAGTCCTGAAAGCTATCCTCGCGTTCCATTGAAGCACAACAACGGTGGAGACCTCATGGAAACCGAGGCACGCAGAGCTTGCCCGGTGGAAACTTAGGCACTACCCTGAGGCTCAGGGTGGCCTTGCGCTTTCCATGGAAGAAAGAGGTCTGCGGGATTAACTCTCCTCCAGCGTGGCAGGAACCCGCTTTCTCGGGGGAAAGTGCTCGTTTGCTACGCAAGCGTACCTGCGGAGGCTAGAACCTGGGCAACTTCAAGGTTTGGCAAGCAGCCCCTGAGACACTAGAATCCAAGCTTCCAAAGGGAAAAGGCTGCTTTTGTCGGCAGAGACACCTAACCTTGTTAGCACACAGCATAAGTACCTGCAGGATGGGAGCTGCGAAGGGAAACGAACGGGACACACTGGGCACCTGAGAAGCGCCCCTCGACACTTGCAAGCAGCCTGTTTCTCTGGGGGAACATACTCGTTTTCTCCCCGGGCGTGCCTGCAGTGAGTAGAAGCTGGGCCTTCCTAGGCTTTCGCAAACAGCTCCGAGGCTACAAGAATCCAGATTTCCAAAGGGGAAATGACTGCTTTTGGAAGCAGGGCCACCTATCCTACTTCTCAGCAAACATGAGTCCCTGCAGTAGTGGAGCTGCCAAGGGAGAGCATGGCGAAACCCTGGCAACTTCGCTAAGTATCTTTTACTGTGCAGGCTTCGAAGTGTGGCAAGATCCTTGAAAGAGACCTGGCCGGAGCGAGCCTTGTTGGCTCTACTTCTTCCAGGCGCCTAGCAGGGTAAAGGAGGAATTGTGCTCTTTGCTTAGCTTGGACGTCACATCGACGTCCTGCAAAACCAACGAGCCAGTCGGTGTGAGCTCCTCGATGGAAGGCTGCGCAGAGTGTTTTTCTGAGTGCAGGTAGGGTCCTTATCCTCACTGAGTCCACGTTCCCCAGCACATGAGACCGGCTCAGACTGTCGTCGTGAGCTGGGGCAAGCTGCGGCAACCTAGGTTTCCAAAGGAAGAGAGAGAGCAGTGTGCCGCCTTGGGCTCTGCATGCAAGAAGTGTTCTGAAGGGCCTACACGCTGCTTGTTGCTCAGCAGGCAGAGATGAGACGTGGGGGGGATCCGTGTGGTCGCATGGGAAAAGGTGCGGAGGCCAGAGTGCTTGGAGTCCTGAAATCTATCCTCGCGTTCCATTGAAGCACAACATCGGTGGAGACCTCATGCAAAACGAGGCACGCAGAGCTTGCCCGGTGGAAACTTAGGCACTACCCTGAGGCTCAGGGTGGCCTTGCGCTTTCCATGGAAGAAAGAGGTATGCGGGATTAACTCTCCTCCAGCGTGGCAGGAACCCGGTTTCTCGGGGGAAAGTGCTCGTTTGCTACGCAAGCGTACCTGCGGAGGCTAGAACCTGGGCAACTTCAAGGTTTGGCAAGCAGCCCCTGAAACACTAGAATCCAAGCTTCCAAAGGGAAAAGGCTGCTTTTGTCGGCAGAGCCACCTACCCTTGTTAGCACCCAGCATAAGTACCTGCAGGATGGGAGCTGCGAAGGGAAACGAACGGGACACACTGGGCACCTGAGAAGCGCCCCTCAACACTTGCAAGCAGCCTGTTTCTCTGGGGGAACATACTCGTTTTCTTCCCGGGCGTGCCTGCAGTGAGTAGAAGCTGGGCCTTCCTAGGCTTTCGCAAACAGCTCCGAGGCTACAAGAATCCAGATTTCCAAAGGGGAAAAGACTGCTTTTGGAAGCAGGGCCACCTATCCTAGTTCACAGCAAACATGAGTCCCTGCAGTAGTGGAGCTGCCAAGGGAGAGCATGGCGAAACCCTGGCAACTTCGCTAAGTATCTTTTACTGTGCAGGCGTCGAAGTGTGGCAAGATCACTGACGGAGGGCTGGCCTGAGCAAGGCCTATTTGGCAAAAACTCTTTCCGAGGTCTAGCAGGGTAAAGGAGGAATTGTGCTCTTTGCTCAGCTTGGACCTCACATCGACGTCCTGCTAAACCAACGAGCCAGTCGGTGTGAGCTCCTGGATGGAAGGCTGAGCAGACTGTTTTTCTGAGTGCAGGTAGGGCCCTTGTCCTCACTGAGTCCACGTTCCCCAGCACATGAGACCGGCTCAGACTGTCGTCGTGAGCTGGGGCAAGCTGCGGCAACCTAGGTTTCCAAAGGAAGAGAGAGAGCAGTGTGCCGCCTTGGGCTCTGCATGCAAGAAGTGTTCTGAAGGGCCTACACGCTGCTTGTTGCTCAGCAGGCAGAGATGAGACGTGGGGGGGATCCGTGTGGTAGCATGGGAAATGGTGCGGAGGCCAGAGTGCTTGGAGTCCTGAAATCTATCCTCGCGTTCCATTGAAGCACAACATCGGTGGAGACCTCATGGAAACCGAGGCACGCAGAGCTTACCCGGTGGAAACTTAGGCACTACCGTGAGGCTCAGGGTGGCCTTGCGCTTCCCCAGGAAGAACGAGGTCTTCGGGATTAACTCTCCTCCAGCGTGACAGGAACCCTGTTCCTCGGGTGAAAGTGCTCGTTTTCTACGCAACGTACCAGCGGAATCCATAACCTGGGCAACTTCAAGGTTTGGCAAGCAGACCCTGAGACACTAGAATCCAAGCTTCCAAAGGGAAAACGCTGCTTTTGTCGGCAGAGCTACCTACCCTTGTTAGCACCCAGCATAAGCACCTGCAGGATGGGAGCTGCGAAGCGAAACAAACGGGACACACTGGGCACCTGAGAAGCGCCCCTTGACACTAACAAGCAGCCTGTTTCTCTGGGGGAACATACTCGTTTCCTCCCCGGGCGTGCCTGCAGTGAGTAGAAGCTGGGCCTTCCTAGGCTTTCGCAAACAGCTCCGAGGCTACAAGAATCCAGATTTCCAAAGGGGAAAAGACTGCTTTTGGAAGCAGGGCCACCTATCCTAGTTCACTGCAAACATGAGTCCCTGCAGTAGTGGAGCTGCCAAGGGAGAGCAAGGCGAAACGCTGGCAACTTCGCTAAGTATCTTTTACTGTGCAGGCTTCGAAGTGTGGCAAGATCCTTGCAGGAGGCCTGGCCTGAGCGAGCCTAGTTGGCTCTCCCTCTTCCGGGGGCCTAGCAGTGTAAAGGAGGAATTGTGCTCTTTGCTCAGCTTGGACCTCACATCGACGTCCTGCTAAACCAACGAGCCAGTCGGTTTGAGCTCCTGGATGGAAGGCTGAGCAGAGTGTTTTTCTGAGTGCAGGTAGGGCCCTTGTCCTCACTGAGTCCACGGTCCCCATCACATGAGACCGGCTCAGACTGTCGTCGTGAGCTGGGGCAAGCTGCGGCAACCTAGGTTTCCAAAGAAGAGAGAGAGCAGTGTGCCGCCTTGGGCTCTCCATGCAAGAAGTGCTCCAAAGGGCCTACAAGGATGCTTGTTGCTCAGCAGGCAGCGAGGAGATGTGGGGGGGATCCGTGTGGTAGCATGGGAAACGGTGCGGAGGCCAGAGTGCTTGGAGTCCTGAAAGCTATTCTCGCGTTCCATTGAAGCACAACAACGGTGGAGATCTCATGGAAACCGAGGCACGCAGAGCTTGCATGGTGGAAACTTAGGCACTACCCTGAGGCTAGGGTGGTCTTGCGCTTTCCATGGAAGAAAGAGGTCTGCGGGATTAACTCTCCTCCAGCGTGGCAGGAACCCGCTTTCTCGGGGGAAAGTGCTCGTTTGCTACGCAAGCGTACCTGCGGAGGCTAGAACCTGGGCAACTTCAAGGTTTGGCAAGCAGCCCCTGAGACACTAGAATCCAAGCTTCCAAAGGGAAAAGGCTGCTTTTGTCGGCAGAGCCACCTACCCTTGTTAGCACCCAGCATAAGTACCTGCAGGACGGGAGCTGCGAAGGGAAACAAACGGGACACACTGGGCACCTGAGAAGCGCACCTCGACACTTGAAAGCAGCCTGTTTCTCTGGGGGAACTTTCTCGTTTCCTCCCCGCGCGAGCCTTCAGTGTGTAGAAGCTGGGCCTTCCTAGTGTTTCGCAAACAGCTCCGAGGCTACAAGAATCCAGATTTCCAAAGGGGAAAAGTCTGCTTTTGGAAGCAGGGCCACCTATCCTAGTTCACAGCAAACATGAGTCCCTGCAGTAGTGGAGCTGCCGAGGGAGAGCATGGCGAAACCCTGGCAACTTCGCTATGTATCTTTTACTGTGCCGGCTTCGAAGTGTGGCAAGATCCTTGAAGGAGGGCTGGCCTGAGCGAGCCTAGTTGGCTCTACCTCTTCCGGGGGCCTAGCAGTGTAAAGGAGGAATTGTGCTCTTTGCTCAGCTTGGACCTCACATTGACGTCCTGCTAAACCAACGAGCCAGTCGGTGTGAGCTCCTGGATGGAAGGCTGAGCAGAGTGTTTTTCTGAGTGCATGTAAAGCCCTTGTCCTCACTGAATCCACGTTCCCCAGCACATGAGACCGGCTCAGACTGTCGTCGTGAGCTGGGGCAAGCTGCGGCTACCTAGGTTTCCAAAGGAAGTGAGAGAGCAGTGTGCCGCCTTGGGCTCTGCATGCAAGAAGTGTTCCGAAGGACCTACACGGCTGATTGTTGCTCAGCAGGCAGCGAGGAGATGTGGGGGGGGATCCGTGTTGTAGCATGGGAAACGGTGCGGAGGCCAGAGTGCTTGGAGTCCTGAAAGCTATCCTCGCGTTCCATTGAAGCACAACAACGGTGGAGACCTCATGGAAACCGAGGCACGCAGAGCTTGCCCGGTGGAAACTTAGGCACTACCCTGAGGCTCAGGGTGGCCTTGCGCTTTCCATGGAAGAAAGAGGTCTGCGGGATTAACTCTCCTCCAGCGTGGCAGGAACCCGCTTTCTCGGGGGAAAGTGCTCGTTTGCTACGCAAGCGTACCTGCGGAGGCTAGAACCTGGGCAACTTCAAGGTTTGGCAAGCAGCCCCTGAGACACTAGAATCCAAGCTTCCAAAGGGAAAAGGCTGCTTTTGTCGGCAGAGACACCTAACCTTGTTAGCACACAGCATAAGTACCTGCAGGATGGGAGCTGCGAAGGGAAACGAACGGGACACACTGGGCACCTGAGAAGCGCCCCTCGACACTTGCAAGCAGCCTGTTTCTCTGGGGGAACATACTCGTTTTCTCCCCGGGCGTGCCTGCAGTGAGTAGAAGCTGGGCCTTCCTAGGCTTTCGCAAACAGCTCCGAGGCTACAAGAATCCAGATTTCCAAAGGGGAAATGACTGCTTTTGGAAGCAGGGCCACCTATCCTACTTCTCAGCAAACATGAGTCCCTGCAGTAGTGGAGCTGCCAAGGGAGAGCATGGCGAAACCCTGGCAACTTCGCTAAGTATCTTTTACTGTGCAGGCTTCGAAGTGTGGCAAGATCCTTGAAAGAGACCTGGCCGGAGCGAGCCTTGTTGGCTCTACTTCTTCCAGGCGCCTAGCAGGGTAAAGGAGGAATTGTGCTCTTTGCTTAGCTTGGACGTCACATCGACGTCCTGCAAAACCAACGAGCCAGTCGGTGTGAGCTCCTCGATGGAAGGCTGCGCAGAGTGTTTTTCTGAGTGCAGGTAGGGTCCTTATCCTCACTGAGTCCACGTTCCCCAGCACATGAGACCGGCTCAGACTGTCGTCGTGAGCTGGGGCAAGCTGCGGCAACCTAGGTTTCCAAAGGAAGAGAGAGAGCAGTGTGCCGCCTTGGGCTCTGCATGCAAGAAGTGTTCTGAAGGGCCTACACGCTGCTTGTTGCTCAGCAGGCAGAGATGAGACGTGGGGGGGATCCGTGTGGTCGCATGGGAAAAGGTGCGGAGGCCAGAGTGCTTGGAGTCCTGAAATCTATCCTCGCGTTCCATTGAAGCACAACATCGGTGGAGACCTCATGCAAAACGAGGCACGCAGAGCTTGCCCGGTGGAAACTTAGGCACTACCCTGAGGCTCAGGGTGGCCTTGCGCTTTCCATGGAAGAAAGAGGTATGCGGGATTAACTCTCCTCCAGCGTGGCAGGAACCCGGTTTCTCGGGGGAAAGTGCTCGTTTGCTACGCAAGCGTACCTGCGGAGGCTAGAACCTGGGCAACTTCAAGGTTTGGCAAGCAGCCCCTGAAACACTAGAATCCAAGCTTCCAAAGGGAAAAGGCTGCTTTTGTCGGCAGAGCCACCTACCCTTGTTAGCACCCAGCATAAGTACCTGCAGGATGGGAGCTGCGAAGGGAAACGAACGGGACACACTGGGCACCTGAGAAGCGCCCCTCAACACTTGCAAGCAGCCTGTTTCTCTGGGGGAACATACTCGTTTTCTTCCCGGGCGTGCCTGCAGTGAGTAGAAGCTGGGCCTTCCTAGGCTTTCGCAAACAGCTCCGAGGCTACAAGAATCCAGATTTCCAAAGGGGAAAAGACTGCTTTTGGAAGCAGGGCCACCTATCCTAGTTCACAGCAAACATGAGTCCCTGCAGTAGTGGAGCTGCCAAGGGAGAGCATGGCGAAACCCTGGCAACTTCGCTAAGTATCTTTTACTGTGCAGGCGTCGAAGTGTGGCAAGATCACTGACGGAGGGCTGGCCTGAGCAAGGCCTATTTGGCAAAAACTCTTTCCGAGGTCTAGCAGGGTAAAGGAGGAATTGTGCTCTTTGCTCAGCTTGGACCTCACATCGACGTCCTGCTAAACCAACGAGCCAGTCGGTGTGAGCTCCTGGATGGAAGGCTGAGCAGACTGTTTTTCTGAGTGCAGGTAGGGCCCTTGTCCTCACTGAGTCCACGTTCCCCAGCACATGAGACCGGCTCAGACTGTCGTCGTGAGCTGGGGCAAGCTGCGGCAACCTAGGTTTCCAAAGGAAGAGAGAGAGCAGTGTGCCGCCTTGGGCTCTGCATGCAAGAAGTGTTCTGAAGGGCCTACACGCTGCTTGTTGCTCAGCAGGCAGAGATGAGACGTGGGGGGGATCCGTGTGGTAGCATGGGAAATGGTGCGGAGGCCAGAGTGCTTGGAGTCCTGAAATCTATCCTCGCGTTCCATTGAAGCACAACATCGGTGGAGACCTCATGGAAACCGAGGCACGCAGAGCTTACCCGGTGGAAACTTAGGCACTACCGTGAGGCTCAGGGTGGCCTTGCGCTTCCCCAGGAAGAACGAGGTCTTCGGGATTAACTCTCCTCCAGCGTGACAGGAACCCTGTTCCTCGGGTGAAAGTGCTCGTTTTCTACGCAACGTACCAGCGGAATCCATAACCTGGGCAACTTCAAGGTTTGGCAAGCAGACCCTGAGACACTAGAATCCAAGCTTCCAAAGGGAAAACGCTGCTTTTGTCGGCAGAGCTACCTACCCTTGTTAGCACCCAGCATAAGCACCTGCAGGATGGGAGCTGCGAAGCGAAACAAACGGGACACACTGGGCACCTGAGAAGCGCCCCTTGACACTAACAAGCAGCCTGTTTCTCTGGGGGAACATACTCGTTTCCTCCCCGGGCGTGCCTGCAGTGAGTAGAAGCTGGGCCTTCCTAGGCTTTCGCAAACAGCTCCGAGGCTACAAGAATCCAGATTTCCAAAGGGGAAAAGACTGCTTTTGGAAGCAGGGCCACCTATCCTAGTTCACTGCAAACATGAGTCCCTGCAGTAGTGGAGCTGCCAAGGGAAAGCAAGGCGAAACGCTGGCAACTTCGCTAAGTATCTTTTACTGTGCAGGCTTCGAAGTGTGGCAAGATCCTTGCAGGAGGCCTGGCCTGAGCGAGCCTAGTTGGCTCTCCCTCTTCCGGGGGCCTAGCAGTGTAAAGGAGGAATTGTGCTCTTTGCTCAGCTTGGACCTCACATCGACGTCCTGCTAAACCAACGAGCCAGTCGGTTTGAGCTCCTGGATGGAAGGCTGAGCAGAGTGTTTTTCTGAGTGCAGGTAGGGCCCTTGTCCTCACTGAGTCCACGTTCCCCATCACATGAGACCGGCTCAGACTGTCGTCGTGAGCTGCGGCAAGCTGCGGCAACCTAGGTTTCCAAAGAAGAGAGAGAGCAGTGTGCCGCCTTGGGCTCTCCATGCAAGAAGTGCTCCAAAGGGCCTACAAGGATGCTTGTTGCTCAGCAGGCAGCGAGGAGATGTGGGGGGGATCCGTGTGGTACCATGGGAAACGGTGCGGAGGCCAGAGTGCTTGGAGTCCTGAAAGCTATTCTCGCGTTCCATTGAAGCACAACAACGGTGGAGACCTCATGGAAACCGAGGCACGCAGAGCTTGCATGGTGGAAACTTAGGCACTACCCTGAGGCTAGGGTGGCCTTGCGCTTTCCATGGAAGAAAGAGGTCTGCGGGATTAACTCTCCTCCAGCGTGGCAGGAACCCGCTTTCTCGGGGGAAAGTGCTCGTTTGCTACGCAAGCGTACCTGTGGAGGCTAGAACCTGGGCAACTTCAAGGTTTGGCAAGCAGCCCCGGAGACACTAGAATCCAAGCTTCCAAAGGGAAAAGGCTGCTTTTGTCGGCAGAGCCACCTACCCTTGTTAGCACCCAGCATAAGTACCTGCAGAATGGGAGCTGCGAAGGGAAACGAACGGGACACACTGGGCACCTGAGAAGCGCCCCTCGACACTTGCAAGCAGCCTGTTTCTCTGGGGGAACATTCTCGTTTCCTCCCCGGGCGTGCCTGCAGTGAGTAGAAGCTGGGCCTTACTAGGCTTTCGCAAACAGCTCCGAGGCTACAAGAATCCAGATTTCCAAAGGGGAAAAGACTGCTTTTGGAAGCAGGGCCACCTATCCTAGTTCTCAGCAAACATGAGTCCCTGCAGTAGTGGAGCTGCCAAGGGAGAGCATGGCGAAACCCTGGCAACTTCGCTAAGTATCTTTTACTGTGCAGGCTTCGAAGTGTGGCAAGATCCTTGAAAGAGGCCTGGCCTGAGCGAGCCTTGTTGGCTCTACCTCTTCCGGGGGCCTAGCATTGTAAAGGAGGAATTGTGCTCTTTGCTCATTTTGGACCTCACATGGAAGTCCTGATAAACCAACGAGCCAGTCGGTGTGAGCTCCTGGATGGAAGGCTGCGCAGAGTGTTTTTCTGAGTGCAGGTTGGGCCCTTGTCCTCACTGAGTCCACGTTCCCCAGCACATGAGACCGGCTCAGACTGTCGTCGTGAGCTGGGGCAAGCTGCGGCAACCTAGGTTTCCAAAGGAAGAGAGAGAGCAGTGTGCCGCCTTGGGCTCTGCATGCAAGAAGTGCTCCAAAGGGCCTACAAGGATGCTTCTTGCTCAGCAGGCAGATAGGAGATGTGGGGGTGATCCGTGTGGTTGCATTGGAAACGGTGCGGAGGCCAGAGTTCTTGGAGTCCTGAAAGCTATCCTCGCGTTCCATTGACGCACAACAACGGTGGAGACCTCTTGGAAACCGAGGCACGCAGAGCTTGCCCGGTGGAAACTTAGGCACTACCCTGAGGCTCAGGGTGGCCTTGCGCTTTCCATGGAAGAAAGAGGTCTGCGGGATTAACTCTCCTCCAGCGTGGCAGGAACCCGGTTTCTCGGGGGAAAGTGCTCGTTTGCTACGCAAGCGTACCTGCAGAGGCTAGAACCTGGGCAACTTCAAGGTTTGGCAAGCAGCCCCTGAGACACTAGAATCCAAGCTTCCAAAGGGAAAAGGCTGCTTTTGTCGGCAGAGCCACCTACCCTTGTTAGCACCCAGCATAAGTACCTGCAGGATGGGAGCTGTGAAGGAAAACGAACGGGACACACTGGGCACCTGAGAAGCGCCCCTCGACACTTGCAAGCAGCCAGTTTTCCTGGGGGAACATTCTCGTTTCCTCCCCCGGCGTGCCTGCAGTGAGTTGAAGCTGGGCCTTCCTAGTGTTTTGCAAACAGCTCCAAGGCTACAAGAATGCAGATTTCCAAAGGGGAAAAGCCTGGTTTGGAAGCAGGGCCACCTATACTAGTTCACAGCAAACATGAGTCCCTGCAGTAGTGGAGCTGCCAAGGGAGAGCATGGCGAAACCCTGGCAACTTCGCTAAGTATCTTTTACTGTGCAGGCTTCGAAGTGTGGCAAGATCCCTTAAGGAGGGCTGGCCTCAGCGAGGACTAGTTGGCTCTACTTCTTCCGGGCGCCTAGCAGGGTAAAGGAGGAATTGTGCTCTTTGCTTAGCTTGGACGTCACATCGACGTCCTGCAAAACCAACGAGCCAGTCGGTGTGAGCTCCTCGATGGAAGGCTGAGCAGAGTGTTTTTCTGAGTGCAGGTAGGGTCCTTATCCTCACTGAGTCCACGTTCCCCAGCACATGAGACCGGCTCAGACTGTCGTCGTGAGCTGGGGCAAGCTGCGGCAACCTAGGTTTCCAAAGGAAGAGAGAGAGCAGTGTGCCGCCTTGGGCTCTGCATGCATTAAGTGTTCTGAAGGGCCTACACGCTGCTTGTTGCTCAGCAGGCAGAGATGAGATGTGGGGGGGATCCGTGTGGTAGCATGGGAAATGGTGCGGAGGCCAGAGTGCTTGGAGTCCTGAAATCTATCCTCGCGTTCCATTGAAGCACAACATCGGTGGAGACCTCATGGAAACCGAGGCACGCAGAGCTTGCCCGGTGGAAACTTAGGCACTACCCTGAGGCTCAGGGTGGCCTTGCGCTTTCCCAAGAGGAACGAGGTCTGCGGGATTAAATCTCCTCCAGCGTGGCAGGAACCCGGTTTCTCGGGGGAAAGTGCTCGTTTGCTACGCAAGCGTACCTGCGGAGGCTAGAACCAGGGCAACTTCAAGGTTTGGCAAGCAGCCCCTGAGACACTAGAATCCAAGCTTCCAAAGGGAAAAGGCTGCTTTTGTCGGCAGAGCCACATACCCTTGTTAGCACCCAGCATAAGTACCTGCAGGATGGGAGCTGCGAAGGGAAACGAACGGGACACACTGGGCACCTGAAAAACGCCCCTCGACACTTGCAAGCAGCCTGTTTTCCTGGGGGAACATTCTCGTTTCCTCCCCGGGCGTGCCTGCAGTGAGTAGAAGCTGGGCCTTCCTAGTGTTTTGCAAACAGCTCCAAGGCTACAAGAATCCAGATTTCCAAAGGGGAAAAGACTGCTTTTGGAAGCAGGGCCACCTATCCTAGTTCACAGCAAACATGAGTCCCTGCAGTAGTGGAGCTGCCAATGGAGAGCATGGCGAAACCCTGGCAACTTCGCTAAGTATCTTTTACTGTGCAGGCTTCGAAGTGTGGCAAGATCCTTGCAGGAGGCCTGGCCTGAGCGAGCCTAGTTGGCTCTACCTCTTCCGGGGGCCTAGCAGTGTAAAGGAGGAATTGTGCTCTTTGCTCAGCTTGGACTTCACATCGACGTCCTGCTAAACCAACGAGCCAGTCGGTTTGAGCTCCTGGATGGAAGGCTGAGCAGAGTGTTTTTCTGAGTGCAGGTAGGGCCCTTGTCCTCACTGAGTCCACGTTCCCCAACACATGAGACCGGTTCAGACTGTCGTCGTGAGCTGGGGCAAGCTGCGGCAACCTAGGTTTCCAAAGGAAGAGAGAGAGCAGTGTGCCGCCTTGGGCTCTCCATGCAAGAAGTGCTCCAAAGGGCCTACAAGGATGCTTGTTGCTCAGCAGGCAGCGAGGAGATGTGGGGGGGATCCGTGTGGTAGCATGGGAAACGGTGCGGAGGCCAGAGTGCTTGGAGTCCTGAAAGCTATTCTCGCGTTCCATTGAAGCACAACAACGGTGGAGATCTCATGGAAACCGAGGCACGCAGAGCTTGCATGGTGGAAACTTAGGCACTACCCTGAGGCTAGGGTGGTCTTGCGCTTTCCATGGAAGAAAGAGGTCTGCGGGATTAACTCTCCTCCAGCGTGGCAGGAACCCGCTTTCTCGGGGGAAAGTGCTCGTTTGCTACGCAAGCGTACCTGCAGAGGCTAGAACCTGGGCAACTTCAAGGTTTGGCAAGCAGCCCCTGAGACACTAGAATCCAAGCTTCCAAAGGGAAAAGGCTGCTTTTGTCGG
Source organism: Eschrichtius robustus (assembly GCF_028021215.1). Taxonomy (NCBI): domain Eukaryota; kingdom Metazoa; phylum Chordata; class Mammalia; order Artiodactyla; family Eschrichtiidae; genus Eschrichtius; species Eschrichtius robustus. The sequence continues at coordinate 89,787 of NW_027175514.1, read as the reverse complement.
CAGAGCCACCTACCCTTGTTAGCACCCAGCATAAGTACCTGCAGGACGGGAGCTGCGAAGGGAAACAAACGGGACACACTGGGCACCTGAGAAGCGCCCCTCGACACTTGAAAGCAGCCTGTTTCTCTGGGGGAACTTTCTCGTTTCCTCCCCGCGCGAGCCTTCAGTGTGTAGAAGCTGGGCCTTCCTAGTGTTTCGAAAACAGCTCCGAGGCTACAAGAATCCAGATTTCCAAAGGGGAAAAGTCTGCTTTTGGAAGCAGGGCCACCTATCCTAGTTCACAGCAAACATGAGTCCCTGCAGTAGTGGAGCTGCCGAGGGAGAGCATGGCGAAACCCTGGCAACTTCGCTATGTATCTTTTACTGTGCCGGCTTCGAAGTGTGGCAAGATCCTTGAAGGAGGGCTGGCCTGAGCGAGCCTAGTTGGCTCTACCTCTTCCGGGGGCCTAGCAGTGTAAAGGAGGAATTGTGCTCTTTGCTCAGCTTGGACCTCACATTGACGTCCTGCTAAACCAACGAGCCAGTCGGTGTGAGCTCCTGGATGGAAGGCTGAGCAGAGTGTTTTTCTGAGTGCATGTAAAGCCCTTGTCCTCACTGAATCCACGTTCCCCAGCACATGAGACCGGCTCAGACTGTCGTCGTGAGCTGGGGCAAGCTGCGGCTACCTAGGTTTCCAAAGGAAGTGAGAGAGCAGTGTGCCGCCTTGGGCTCTGCATGCAAGAAGTGTTCCGAAGGACCTACACGGCTGATTGTTGCTCAGCAGGCAGCGAGGAGATGTGGGGGGGATCCGTGTTGTAGCATGGGAAACGGTGCGGAGGCCAGAGTGCTTGGAGTCCTGAAAGCTATCCTCGCGTTCCATTGAAGCACAACAACGGTGGAGACCTCATGGAAACCGAGGCACGCAGAGCTTGCCCGGTGGAAACTTAGGCACTACCCTGAGGCTCAGGGTGGCCTTGCGCTTTCCATGGAAGAAAGAGGTCTGCGGGATTAACTCTCCTCCAGCGTGGCAGGAACCCACTTTCTCGGGGGAAAGTGCTCGTTTGCTACGCAAGCGTACCTGCGGAGGCTAGAACCTGGGCAACTTCAAGGTTTGGCAAGCAGCCCCTGAGACACTAGAATCCAAGCTTCCAAAGGGAAAAGGCTGCTTTTGTCGGCAGAGACACCTAACCTTGTTAGCACCCAGCATAAGTACCTGCAGGATGGGAGCTGCGAAGGGAAACGAACGGGACACACTGGGCACCTGAGAAGCGCCCCTCGACACTTGCAAGCAGCCTGTTTCTCTGGGGGAACATACTCGTTTTCTCCCCGGGCGTGCCTGCAGTGAGTAGAAGCTGGGCCTTCCTAGGCTTTCGCAAACAGCTCCGAGGCTACAAGAATCCAGATTTCCAAAGGGGAAAAGACTGCTTTTGGAAGCAGGGCCATCTATCCTAGTTCTCAGCAAACATGAGTCCCTGCAGTAGTGGAGCTGCCAAGGGAGAGCATGGCGAAACCCTGGCAACTTCGCTAAGTATCTTTTACTGTGCAGGCTTCGAAGTGTGGCAAGATCCTTGAAAGAGACCTGGCCGGAGCGAGCCTTGTTGGCTCTACTTCTTCCAGGCGCCTAGCAGGGTAAAGGAGGAATTGTGCTCTTTGCTTAGCTTGGACGTCACATCGACGTCCTGCAAAACCAACGAGCCAGTCGGTGTGAGCTCCTCGATGGAAGGCTGCGCAGAGTGTTTTTCTGAGTGCAGGTAGGGTCCTTATCCTCACTGAGTCCACGTTCCCCAGCACATGAGACCGGCTCAGACTGTCGTCGTGAGCTGGGGCAAGCTGCGGCAACCTAGGTTTCCAAAGGAAGAGAGAGAGCAGTGTGCCGCCTTGGGCTCTGCATGCAAGAAGTGTTCTGAAGGGCCTACACGCTGCTTGTTGCTCAGCAGGCAGAGATGAGACGTGGGGGGGATCCGTGTGGTCGCATGGGAAAAGGTGCGGAGGCCAGAGTGCTTGGAGTCCTGAAATCTATCCTCGCGTTCCATTGAAGCACAACATCGGTGGAGACCTCATGCAAAACGAGGCACGCAGAGCTTGCCCGGTGGAAACTTAGGCACTACCCTGAGGCTCAGGGTGGCCTTGCGCTTTCCATGGAAGAAAGAGGTATGCGGGATTAACTCTCCTCCAGCGTGGCAGGAACCCGGTTTCTCGGGGGAAAGTGCTCGTTTGCTACGCAAGCGTACCTGCGGAGGCTAGAACCTGGGCAACTTCAAGGTTTGGCAAGCAGCCCCTGAGACACTAGAATCCAAGCTTCCAAAGGGAAAAGGCTGCTTTTGTCGGCAGAGCCACCTACCCTTGTTAGCACCCAGCATAAGTACCTGCAGGATGGGAGCTGCGAAGGGAAACGAACGGGACACACTGGGCACCTGAGAAGCGCCCCTCAACACTTGCAAGCAGCCTGTTTCTCTGGGGGAACATACTCGTTTTCTTCCCGGGCGTGCCTGCAGTGAGTAAAAGCTGGGCCTTCCTAGGCTTTCGCAAACAGCTCCGAGGCTACAAGAATCCAGATTTCCAAAGGGGAAAAGACTGCTTTTGGAAGCAGGGCCACCTATCCTAGTTCACAGCAAACATGAGTCCCTGCAGTAGTGGAGCTGCCAAGGGAGAGCATGGCGAAACCCTGGCAACTTCGCTAAGTATCTTTTACTGTGCAGGCGTCGCAGTGTGGCAAGATCACTGACGGAGGGCTGGCCTGAGCAAGGCCTATTTGGCAAAAACTCTTTCCGAGGTCTAGCAGGGTAAAGGAGGAATTGTGCTCTTTGCTCAGCTTGGACCTCACATCGACGTCCTGCTAAACCAACGAGCCAGTCGGTGTGAGCTCCTGGATGGAAGGCTGAGCAGACTGTTTTTCTGAGTGCAGGTAGGGCCCTTGTCCTCACTGAGTCCACGTTCCCCAGCACATGAGACCGGCTCAGACTGTCGTCGTGAGCTGGGGCAAGCTGCGGCAACCTAGGTTTCCAAAGGAAGAGAGAGAGCAGTGTGCCGCCTTGGGCTCTGCATGCAAGAAGTGTTCTGAAGGGCCTACACGCTGCTTGTTGCTCAGCAGGCAGAGATGAGACGTGGGGGGGATCCGTGTGGTAGCATGGGAAATGGTGCGGAGGCCAGAGTGCTTGGAGTCCTGAAATCTATCCTCGCGTTCCATTGAAGCACAACATCGGTGGAGACCTCATGGAAACCGAGGCACGCAGAGCTTACCCGGTGGAAACTTAGGCACTACCGTGAGGCTCAGGGTGGCCTTGCGCTTCCCCAGGAAGAACGAGGTCTTCGGGATTAACTCTCCTCCAGCGTGACAGGAACCCTGTTCCTCGGGTGAAAGTGCTCGTTTTCTACGCAACGTACCACCGGAATCCATAACCTGGGCAACTTCAAGGTTTGGCAAGCAGACCCTGAGACACTAGAATCCAAGCTTCCAAAGGGAAAACGCTGCTTTTGTCGGCAGAGCTACCTACCCTTGTTAGCACCCAGCATAAGCACCTGCAGGATGGGAGCTGCGAAGCGAAACAAACGGGACACACTGGGCACCTGAGAAGCGCCCCTTGACACTAACAAGCAGCCTGTTTCTCTGGGGGAACATACTCGTTTCCTCCCCGGGCGTGCCTGCAGTGAGTAGAAGCTGGGCCTTCCTAGGCTTTCGCAAACAGCTCCGAGGCTACAAGAATCCAGATTTCCAAAGGGGAAAAGACTGCTTTTGGAAGCAGGGCCACCTATCCTAGTTCACTGCAAACATGAGTCCCTGCAGTAGTGGAGCTGCCAAGGGAAAGCAAGGCGAAACGCTGGCAACTTCGCTAAGTATCTTTTACTGTGCAGGCTTCGAAGTGTGGCAAGATCCTTGCAGGAGGCCTGGCCTGAGCGAGCCTAGTTGGCTCTCCCTCTTCCGGGGGCCTAGCAGTGTAAAGGAGGAATTGTGCTCTTTGCTCAGCTTGGACCTCACATCGACGTCCTGCTAAACCAACGAGCCAGTCGGTTTGAGCTCCTGGATGGAAGGCTGAGCAGAGTGTTTTTCTGAGTGCAGGTAGGGCCCTTGTCCTCACTGAGTCCACGTTCCCCATCACATGAGACCGGCTCAGACTGTCGTCGTGAGCTGCGGCAAGCTGCGGCAACCTAGGTTTCCAAAGAAGAGAGAGAGCAGTGTGCCGCCTTGGGCTCTCCATGCAAGAAGTGCTCCAAAGGGCCTACAAGGATGCTTGTTGCTCAGCAGGCAGCGAGGAGATGTGGGGGGGATCCGTGTGGTAGCATGGGAAACGGTGCGGAGGCCAGAGTGCTTGGAGTCCTGAAAGCTATTCTCGCGTTCCATTGAAGCACAACAACGGTGGAGACCTCATGGAAACCGAGGCACGCAGAGCTTGCATGGTGGAAACTTAGGCACTACCCTGAGGCTAGGGTGGCCTTGCGCTTTCCATGGAAGAAAGAGGTCTGCGGGATTAACTCTCCTCCAGCGTGGCAGGAACCCGCTTTCTCGGGGGAAAGTGCTCGTTTGCTACGCAAGCGTACCTGTGGAGGCTAGAACCTGGGCAACTTCAAGGTTTGGCAAGCAGCCCCGGAGACACTAGAATCCAAGCTTCCAAAGGGAAAAGGCTGCTTTTGTCGGCAGAGCCACCTACCCTTGTTAGCACCCAGCATAAGTACCTGCAGAATGGGAGCTGCGAAGGGAAACGAACAGGACACACTGGGCACCTGAGAAGCGCCCCTCGACACTTGCAAGCAGCCTGTTTCTCTGGGGGAACATTCTCGTTTCCTCCCCGGGCGTGCCTGCAGTGAGTAGAAGCTGGGCCTTACTAGGCTTTCGCAAACAGCTCCGAGGCTACAAGAATCCAGATTTCCAAAGGGGAAAAGACTGCTTTTGGAAGCAGGGCCACCTATCCTAGTTCTCAGCAAACATGAGTCCCTGCAGTAGTGGAGCTGCCAAGGGAGAGCATGGCGAAACCCTGGCAACTTCGCTAAGTATCTTTTACTGTGCAGGCTTCGAAGTGTGGCAAGATCCTTGAAAGAGGCCTGGCCTGAGCGAGCCTTGTTGGCTCTACCTCTTCCGGGGGCCTAGCATTGTAAAGGAGGAATTGTGCTCTTTGCTCATTTTGGACCTCACATGGAAGTCCTGATAAACCAACGAGCCAGTCGGTGTGAGCTCCTGGATGGAAGGCTGCGCAGAGTGTTTTTCTGAGTGCAGGTTGGGCCCTTGTCCTCACTGAGTCCACGTTCCCCAGCACATGAGACCGGCTCAGACTGTCGTCGTGAGCTGGGGCAAGCTGCGGCAACCTAGGTTTCCAAAGGAAGAGAGAGAGCAGTGTGCCGCCTTGGGCTCTGCATGCAAGAAGTGCTCCAAAGGGCCTACAAGGATGCTTCTTGCTCAGCAGGCAGATAGGAGATGTGGGGGGGATCCGTGTGGTTGCATTGGAAACGGTGCGGAGGCCAGAGTTCTTGGAGTCCTGAAAGCTATCCTCGCGTTCCATTGACGCACAACAACGGTGGAGACCTCTTGGAAACCGAGGCACGCAGAGCTTGCCCGGTGGAAACTTAGGCACTACCCTGAGGCTCAGGGTGGCCTTGCGCTTTCCATGGAAGAAAGAGGTCTGCGGGATTAACTCTCCTCCAGCGTGGCAGGAACCCGGTTTCTCGGGGGAAAGTGCTCGTTTGCTACGCAAGCGTACCTGCAGAGGCTAGAACCTGGGCAACTTCAAGGTTTGGCAAGCAGCCCCTGAGACACTAGAATCCAAGCTTCCAAAGGGAAAAGGCTGCTTTTGTCGGCAGAGCCACCTACCCTTGTTAGCACCCAGCATAAGTACCTGCAGGATGGGAGCTGCGAAGGAAAACGAACGGGACACACTGGGCACCTGAGAAGCGCCCCTCGACACTTGCAAGCAGCCAGTTTTCCTGGGGGAACATTCTCGTTTCCTCCCCCGGCGTGCCTGCAGTGAGTTGAAGCTGGGCCTTCCTAGTGTTTTGCAAACAGCTCCAAGGCAACAAGAATGCAGATTTCCAAAGGGGAAAAGCCTGGTTTGGAAGCAGGGCCACCTATACTAGTTCACAGCAAACATGAGTCCCTGCAGTAGTGGAGCTGCCAAGGGAGAGCATGGCGAAACCCTGGCAACTTCGCTAAGTATCTTTTACTGTGCAGGCTTCGAAGTGTGGCAAGATCCCTTAAGGAGGGCTGGCCTCAGCGAGGACTAGTTGGCTCTACTTCTTCCGGGCGCCTAGCAGGGTAAAGGAGGAATTGTGCTCTTTGCTTAGCTTGGACGTCACATCGACGTCCTGCAAAACCAACGAGCCAGTCGGTGTGAGCTCCTCGATGGAAGGCTGAGCAGAGTGTTTTTCTGAGTGCAGGTAGGGTCCTTATCCTCACTGAGTCCACGTTCCCCAGCACATGAGACCGGCTCAGACTGTCGTCGTGAGCTGGGGCAAGCTGCGGCAACCTAGGTTTCCAAAGGAAGAGAGAGAGCAGTGTGCCGCCTTGGGCTCTGCATGCATTAAGTGTTCTGAAGGGCCTACACGCTGCTTGTTGCTCAGCAGGCAGAGATGAGATGTGGGGGGGATCCGTGTGGTAGCATGGGAAATGGTGCGGAGGCCAGAGTGCTTGGAGTCCTGAAATCTATCCTCGCGTTCCATTGAAGCACAACATCGGTGGAGACCTCATGGAAACCGAGGCACGCAGAGCTTGCCCGGTGGAAACTTAGGCACTACCCTGAGGCTCAGGGTGGCCTTGCGCTTTCCCAGGAGGAACGAGGTCTGCGGGATTAACTCTCCTCCAGCGTGGCAGGAACCCGGTTTCTCGGGGGAAAGTGCTCGTTTGCTACGCAAGCGTACCTGCGGAGGCTAGAACCAGGGCAACTTCAAGGTTTGGCAAGCAGCCCCTGAGACACTAGAATCCAAGCTTCCAAAGGGAAAAGGCTGCTTTTGTCGGCAGAGCCACCTACCCTTGTTAGCACCCAGCATAAGTACCTGCAGGATGGGAGCTGCGAAGGGAAACGAACGGGACACACTGGGCACCTGAAAAGCGCCCCTCGACACTTGCAAGCAGCCTGTTTTCCTGGGGGAACATTCTCGTTTCCTCCCCGGGCGTGCCTGCAATGAGTAGAAGCTGGGCCTTCCTTGTGTTTTGCAAACAGCTCCAAGGCTACAAGAATCCAGATTTCCAAAGGGGAAAAGACTGCTTTTGGAAGCAGGGCCACCTATCCTAGTTCACAGCAAACATGAGTCCCTGCAGTAGTGGAGCTGCCAAGGGAGAGCATGGCGAAACCCTGGCAACTTCGCTAAGTATCTTTTACTGTGCAGGCTTCGAAGTGTGGCAAGATCCTTGCAGGAGGCCTGGCCTGAGCGAGCCTAGTTGTCTCTACCTCTTCCGGGGGCCTAGCAGTGTAAAGGAGGAATTGTGCTCTTTGCTCAGCTTGGACCTCACATCGACGTCCTGCTAAACCAACGAGCCAGTCGGTGTGAGCTCCTGGATGGAAGGCTGAGCAGAGTGTTTTTCTGAGTGCATGTAAAGCCCTTGTCCTCACTGAATCCACGTTCCCCAGCACATGAGACCGGCTCAGACTGTCGTCGTGAGCTGGGGCAAGCTGCGGCTACCTAGGTTTCCAAAGGAAGTGAGAGAGCAGTGTGCCGCCTTGGGCTCTGCATGCAAGAAGTGTTCCGAAGGACCTACACGGCTGATTGTTGCTCAGCAGGCAGCGAGGAGATGTGGGGGGGATCCAAGTTGTAGCATGGGAAACGGTGCGGAGGCCAGAGTGCTTGGAGTCCTGAAAGCTATCCTCGCGTTCCATTGAAGCACAACAACGGTGGAGACCTCATGGAAACCGAGGCACGCAGAGCTTGCCCGGTGGAAACTTAGGCACTACCCTGAGGCTCAGGGTGGCCTTGCGCTTTCCCAGGAGGAACGAGGTCTGCGGGATTAACTCTCCTCCAGCGTGGCAGGAACCCGCTTTCTCGGGGGAAAGTGCTCGTTTGTTACGCAAGCGTACCTGCGGAGGCTAGAACCTGGGCAACTTCAAGGTTTGGCAAGCAGCCCCTGAGACACTAGAATCCAAGCTTCCAAAGGGAAAAGGCTGCTTTTGTCGGCAGAGCCACCTAACCTTGTTAGCACCCAGCATAAGTACCTGCAGGATGGGAGCTGCGAAGGGAAACGAACGGGACACACTGGGCACCTGAGAAGCGCCCCTCGACACTTGCAAGCAGCCTGTTTCTCTGGGGGAACATTCTCGTTTCCTCCCCGGGCGTGCCTGCAGTGAGTAGAAGCTGGGCCTTCCTAGGCTTTCGCAAACAGCTCCGAGGCTACAAGAATCCAGATTTCCAAAGGGGAAAAGACTGCTTTTGGAAGCAGGGCCACCTATCCTAGTTCTCAGCAAACATGAGTCCCTGCAGTAGTGGAGCTGCCAAGGGAGAGCATGGCGAAACCCTGGCAACTTCGCTAAGTATCTTTTACTGTGCAGGCTTCGAAGTGTGGCAAGATCCTTGAAAGAGACCTGGCCTGAGCGAGCCTTGTTGGCTCTACTTCTTCCGGGCGCCTAGCAGGGTAAAGGAGGAATTGTGCTCTTTGCTTAGCTTAGACGTCACATCGACGTCCTGCAAAACCAACGAGCCAGTCGGTGTGAGCTCCTCGATGGAAGGCTGCGCAGAGTGTTTTTCTGAGTGCAGGTAGGGTCCTTATCCTCACTGAGTCCACGTTCCCCAGCACATGAGACCGGCTCAGACTGTCGTCGTGAGCTGGGGCAAGCTGCGGCAACCTAGGTTTCCAAAGGAAGAGAGAGAGCAGTGTGCCGCCTTGGGCTCTGCATGCAAGAAGTGTTCTGAAGGGCCTACACGCTGCTTGTTGCTCAGCAGGCAGAGATGAGACGTGGGGGGGATCCGTGTGGTCGCATGGGAAAAGGTGCGGAGGCCAGAGTGCTTGGAGTCCTGAAATCTATCCTCGCGTTCCATTGAAGCACAACATCGGTGGAGACCTCATGGAAAACGAGGCACGCAGAGCTTGCCCGGTGGAAACTTAGGCACTACCCTGAGGCTCAGGGTGGCCTTGCGCTTTCCATGGAAGAAAGAGGTATGCGGGATTAACTCTCCTCCAGCGTGGCAGGAACCCGGTTTCTCGGGGGAAAGTGCTCGTTTGCTACGCAAGCGTACCTGCGGAGGCTAGAACCTGGGCAACTTCAAGGTTTGGCAAGCAGCCCCTGAGACACTAGAATCCAAGCTTCCAAAGGGAAAAGGCTGCTTTTGTCGGCAGAGCCACCTAACCTTGTTAGCACCCAGCATAAGTACCTGCAGGATGGGAGCTGCGAAGGGAAACGAACGGGACACACTGGGCACCTGAGAAGCGCCCCTCGACACTTGCAAGCAGCCTGTTTCTCTGGGGGAACATTCTCGTTTCCTCCCCGGGCGTGCCTGCAGTGAGTAGAAGCTGGGCCTTCCTAGGCTTTCGCAAACAGCTCCGAGGCTACAAGAATCCAGATTTCCAAAGGGGAAAAGACTGCTTTTGGAATCAGGGCCACCTATCCTAGTTCTCAGCAAACATGAGTCCCTGCAGTAGTGGAGCTGCCAAGGGAGAGCATGGCGAAACCCTGGCAACTTCGCTAAGTATCTTTTACTGTGCAGGCTTCGAAGTGTGGCAAGATCCTTGAAAGAGACCTGGCCTGAGCGAGCCTTGTTGGCTCTACTTCTTCCGGGCGCCTAGCAGGGTAAAGGAGGAATTGTGCTCTTTGCTTAGCTTAGACGTCACATCGACGTCCTGCAAAACCAACGAGCCAGTCGGTGTGAGCTCCTCGATGGAAGGCTGCGCAGAGTGTTTTTCTGAGTGCAGGTAGGGTCCTTATCCTCACTGAGTCCATGTTCCCCAGCACATGAGACCGGCTCAGACTGTCGTCGTGAGCTGGGGCAAGCTGCGGCAACCTAGGTTTCCAAAGGAAGAGAGAGAGCAGTGTGCCGCCTTGGGCTCTGCATGCAAGAAGTGTTCTGAAGGGCCTACACGCTGCTTGTTGCTCAGCAGGCAGAGATGAGACGTGGGGGGGATCCGTGTGGTCGCATGGGAAAAGGTGCGGAGGCCAGAGTGCTTGGAGTCCTGAAATCTATCCTCGCGTTCCATTGAAGCACAACATCGGTGGAGACCTCATGGAAAACGAGGCACGCAAAGCTTGCCCGGTGGAAACTTAGGCACTACCCTGAGGCTCAGGGTGGCCTTGCGCTTTCCATGGAAGAAAGAGGTATGCGGGATTAACTCTCCTCCAGCGTGGCAGGAACCCGGTTTCTCGGGGGAAAGTGCTCGTTTGCTACGCAAGCGTACCTGCGGAGGCTAGAACCTGGGCAACTTCAAGGTTTGGCAAGCAGCCCCTGAGACACTAGAATCCAAGCTTCCAAAGGGAAAAGGCTGCTTTTGTCGGCAGAGCCACCTACCCTTGTTAGCACCCAGCATAAGTACCTGCAGGATGGGAGCTGCGAAGGGAAACGAATGGGACACACTGGGCACCTGAGAAGCGCCCCTCGACACTTGCAAGCAGCCTGTTTCTCTGGGGGAACATACTCGTTTTCTTCCCGGGCGTGCCTGCAGTGAGTAGAAGCTGGGCCTTCCTAGGCTTTCGCAAACAGCTCCGAGGCTACAAGAATCCAGATTTCCAAAGGGGAAAAGACTGCTTTTGGAAGCAGGGCCACCTATCCTAGTTCACAGCAAACATGAGTCCCTGCAGTAGTGGAGCTGCCAAGGGAGAGCCTGGCGAAACCCTGGCAACTTCGCTAAGTATCTTTTACTGTGCAGGCGTCGAAGTGTGGCAAGATCACTGACGGAGGGCTGGCCTGAGCAAGGCCTATTTGGCAAAAACTCTTTCCGAGGTCTAGCAGGGTAAAGGAGGAATTGTGCTCTTTGCTCAGCTTGGACCTCACATCGACGTCCTGCTAAACCAACGAGCCAGTCGGTGTGAGCTCCTGGATGGAAGGCTGAGCAGACTGTTTTTCTGAGTGCAGGTAGGGCCCTTGTCCTCACTGAGTCCACGTTCCCCAGCACATGAGACCGGCTCAGACTGTCGTCGTGAGCTGGGGCAAGCTGCGGCAAGCTAGGTTTCCAAAGTAAGAGAGAGAGCAGTGTGCCGCCTTGGGCTCTGCATGCAAGAAGTGTTCTGAAGGGCCTACACGCTGCTTGTTGCTCAGCAGGCAGAGATGAGACGTGGGGGGGATCCGTGTGGTAGCATGGGAAATGGTGCGGAGACCAGAGTGCTTGGAGTCCTGAAATCTATCCTCGCGTTCCATTGAAGCACAACATCGGTGGAGACCTCATGGAAACCGAGGCACGCAGAGCTTACCCGGTGGAAACTTAGGCACTACCGTGAGGCTCAGGGTGGCCTTGCGCTTCCCCAGGAAGAACGAGGTCTTCGGGATTAACTCTCCTCCAGCATGACAGGAACCCTGTTCCTCGGGTGAAAGTGCTCGTTTTCTACGCAACGTACCAGCGGAATCCATAACCTGGGCAACTTCAAGGTTTGGCAAGCAGACCCTGAGACACTAGAATCCAAGCTTCCAAAGGGAAAACGCTGCTTTTGTCGGCAGAGCTACCTACCCTTCTTAGCACCCAGCATAAGCACCTGCAGGATGGGAGCTGCGAAGCGAAACAAACGGGACACACTGGGCACCTGAGAAGCGCCCCTTGACACTAACAAGCAGCCTGTTTCTCTGGGGGAACATACTCGTTTCCTCCCCGGGCGTGCCTGCAGTGAGTAGAAGCTGGGCCTTCCTAAGCTTTCGCAAACAGCTCCGAGGCTACAAGAATCCAGATTTCCAAAGGGGAAAAGACTGCTTTTGGAAGCAGGGCCACCTATCCTAGTTCACTGCAAACATGAGTCCCTGCAGTAGTGGAGCTGCCAAGGGAGAGCAAGGCGAAACGCTGGCAACTTCGCTAAGTATCTTTTACTGTGCAGGCTTCGAAGTGTGGCAAGATCCTTGCAGGAGGCCTGGCCTGAGCGAGCCTAGTTGGCTCTCCCTCTTCCGGGGGCCTAGCAGTGTAAAGGAGGAATTGTGCTCTTTGCTCAGCTTGGACCTCACATGGACGTCCTGCTAAACCAACGAGCCAGTCGGTTTGAGCTCCTGGATGGAAGGCTGAGCAGAGTGTTTTTCTGAGTGCAGGTAGGGCCCTTGTCCTCACTGAGTCCACGTTCCCCATCACATGAGACCGGCTCAGACTGTCGTCGTGAGCTGGGGCAAGCTGCGGCAACCTAGGTTTCCAAAGAAGAGAGAGAGCAGTGTGCCGCCTTGGGCTCTCCATGCAAGAAGTGCTCCAAAGGGCCTACAAGGATGCTTGTTGCTCAGCAGGCAGCGAGGAGATGTGGGGGGGATCCGTGTGGTAGCATGGGAAACGGTGCGGAGGCCAGAGTGCTTGGAGTCCTGAAAGCTATTCTCGCGTTCCATTGAAGCACAACAACGGTGGAGACCTCATGGAAACCGAGGCACGCAGAGCTTGCATGGTGGAAACTTAGGCACTACCCTGAGGCTAGGGTGGCCTTGCGCTTTCCATGGAAGAAAGAGGTCTGCGGGATTAACTCTCCTCCAGCGTGGCAGGAACCCGCTTTCTCGGGGGAAAGTGCTCGTTTGCTACGCAAGCGTACCTGCAGAGGCAAGAACCTGGGCAACTTCAAGGTTTGGCAAGCAGCCCCTGAGACACTAGAATCCAAGCTTCCAAAGGGAAAAGGCTGCTTTTGTCGGCAGAGCCACCTACCCTTGTTAGCACTCAGCATAAATACCTGCAGGACGGGAGCTGAGAAGGGAAACAAACGGGACACACTGGGCACCTGAGAAGCTCCCCTCGACACTTGCAAGCAGCCTGTTTCTCTGGGGGAACATTCTCGTTTCTTCCCCGCGCGAGCCTTCAGTGAGTAGAAGCTGGGCCTTCTTAGGCTTTCGCAAACAGCTCCGAGGCTACAAGAATCCAGATTTCCAAAGGGGAAAAGTCAGCTTTTGGAAGCAGGGCCACCTATCCTAGTTCACAGCAAACATGAGTCCCTGCAGTAGTGGAGCTGCCGAGGGAGAGCATGGCGAAACCCTGGCAACTTCGCTATGTATCTTTTACTGTGCCGGCTTCGAAGTGTGGCAAGATCCTTGAAGGAGGGCTGGCCTGAGCGAGCCTAGTTGGCTCTACCTCTTCCGGGGGCCTAGCAGTGTAAAGGAGGAATTGTGCTCTTTGCTCAGCTTGGACGTCACATCGACGTCCTGCTAAACAAACGAGCCAGTCGGTGTGAGCTCCTGGATGGAAGGCTGAGCAGAGTGTTTTTCTGAGTGCATGTAAAGCCCTTGTCCTCACTGAATCCACGTTCCCCAGCACATGAGACCGGCTCAGACTGTCGTCGTGAGCTGGGGCAAGCTGCGGCTACCTAGGTTTCCAAAGGAAGTGAGAGAGCAGTGTGCCGCCTTGGGCTCTGCATGCAAGAAGTGTTTCGAAGGACCTACACGGCTGATTGTTGCTCAGCAGGCAGCGAGGAGATGTGGGGGGGATCCGTGTTGTAGCATGGGAAACGGTGCGGAGGCCAGAGTGCTTGGAGTCCTGAAAGCTATCCTCGCGTTCCATTGAAGCACAACAACGGTGGAGACCTCATGGAAACCGAGGCACGCAGAGCTTGCCCGGTGGAAACTTAGGCACTACCCTGAGGCTCAGGGTGGCCTTGCGCTTTCCCAGGAGGAACGAGGTCTGCGGGATAAACTCTCCTCCAGCGTGGCAGGAACCCGCTTTCTCGGGGGAAAGTGCTCGTTTGCTACGCAAGCGTACCTGTGGAGGCTAGAACCTGGGCAACTTCAAGGTTTGGCAAGCAGCCCCGGAGACACTAGAATCCAAGCTTCCAAAGGGAAAAGGCTGCTTTTGTCGGCAGAGCCACCTACCCTTTTTAGCACCCAGCATAAGTACCTGCAGAATGGGAGCTGCGAAGGGAAACGAACGGGACACACTGGGCACCTGAGAAGCGCCCCTCGACACTTGCAAGCAGCCTGTTTCTCTGGGGGAACATTCTCGTTTCCTCCCCGGGCGTGCCTGCAGTGAGTAGAAGCTGGGCCTTACTAGGCTTTCGCAAACAGCTCCGAGGCTACAAGAATCCAGATTTCCAAAGGGGAAAAGACTGCTTTTGGAAGCAGGGCCACCTATCCTAGTTCTCAGCAAACATGAGTCCCTGCAGTAGTGGAGCTGCCAAGGGAGAGCATGGCGAAACCCTGGCAACTTCGCTAAGTATCTTTTACTGTGCAGGCTTCGAAGTGTGGCAAGATCCTTGAAAGAGGCCTGGCCTCAGCGAACCTTGTTGGCTCTACCTCTTCCGGGGGCCTAGCAGTGTAAAGGAGGAATTGTGCTCTTTGCTCATTTTGGACCTCACATGGACGTCCTGATAAACCAACGAGCCAGTCGGTTTGAGCTCCTGGATGGAAGGCTGAGCAGAGTGTTTTTCTGAGTGCATGTAAAGCCCGTGTCCTCACGAATCCACGTTCCCCAGCACATGAGACCGGCTCAGACTGTCGTCGTGAGCTGGGGCAAGCTGCGGCAACCTAGGTTTCCAAAGGAAGAGAGAGAGCAGTGTGCCGCCTTGGGCTCTGCATGCAAGAAGTGTTCCGAAGGACCTACACGGCTCCTTTTTGCTCAGCAGGCAGAGAGGAGATGTGGGGGTGATCCGTGTGGTAGCATGGGAAACGGTGTGGAGGCCAGAGTGCTTGCAGTCCTGAAAGCTATCCTCGCGTTCCATTGAAGCACAACAACGGTGGAGACCTCATGGAAACCGAGGCACGCAGAGCTTGCCCGGCGGAAACTTAGGAACTACCCTGAGGCTCAGGGTGGCCTTGCGCTTTCCATGGAAGAAAGAGGTCTGCGGGATTAACTCTCCTCCAGCGTGGCAGGAACCCGGTTTCTCGGGGGAAAGTGCTCGTTTGCTACGCAAGCGTACCTGCGGAGGCTAGAACCTGGGCAACTTCAAGGTTTGGCAAGCAGCCCCTGAGACACTAGAATCCAAGCTTCCAAAGGGAAAAGGCTGCTTTTGTCGGCAGAGCCACGTACCCTTCTTAGCACCCAGCATAAGCACCTGCAGGATGGGAGCTGCGAAGGAAAACAAACGGGACACACTGGGCACCTGAGAAACGCCCCTCGACACTTGCAAGCAGCCTGTTTCTCTGGGGGAACATTCTCGTTTCCTCCCCGGGCATGCCTGCATTGAGTAGAAGGTGGGCCTTCCTAGGCTTTCGCAAACAGCTCCGAGGCTACAAGAATCCAGATTTCCAAAGGGGAAAAGACTGCTTTTGGAAGCAGGGCTACCTATCTTAGTTCACAGCAAACATGACTCCCTGCAGTAGTGGAGCTGCCAAGGGAGAGCATGGCGAAACCCTGGCAACTTCGCTAAGTACCTTTTACTCTGCAGGCATCGAAGTGTGGCAAGAATCACTGACGGAGGGCTGGCCTGAGTAAGGCGTATTTGGCAAAACCTCTTTCCGAGGCCTAGCAGGGTAAAGGAGGAATTGTGCTCTTTGCTCAGCTTGGACCTCACATCGACGTCCTGCTAAACCAACGAGCCAGTCGGTGTGAGCTCCTGGATGGAAGGCTGAGCAGACTGTTTTTCTGAGTGCAGGTAGGGCCCTTGTCCTCACTGAGTCCACGTTCCCCAGCACATGAGACCGGCTCAAACTGTCGTCGTGAGCTGGGGCAAGCTGCGGCAACCTAGTTTTCCAAAGGAAGTGAGAGAGCAGTGTGCCGCCTTGGGCTCTGCATGCAAGAAGTGCTCCAAAGGGCCTACAAGGATGCTTGTTGCTCAGCAGGCAGAGAGGAGATGTGGGGGGTATCCGTGTGGTAGCATGGGAAACGGTGTGGAGGCCAGAGTGCTTAGAGTCCTGAAAGCTATCCTCGCCTTCCATTGAAGCAAAACAACGGTGGAGACCTCATGGTAACCGAGGCACGCAGAGCTTCCCCGTTGGAAACTTAGGCATTACCCTGAGGCTCAGGGTGGCCTTGCACTTTCCCAGGAGGAACGAGGTCTGCGGGATTAACTCTCCTCCAGCGTGGCAGGAACCCGCTTTCTCGGGGGAAAGTGCTCGTTTGCTACGCAAGCATACCTGCGGAGGCTAGAACCTGGGCAACTTCAAGGTTTGGCAAGCAGACCCTGAGACACTAGAATCCAAGCTTCCAAAGGGAAAAGGCTGCTTTTGTCGGCAGAGCCACCTACCCTTGTTAGCACCCAGCATAAGTACCTGCAGGATGGGTTCTGCGAAGGAAAACAAACGGGACACACTGGGCACCTGAGAAGCGCCCCTCGACACTTGCAAGCAGCAAGTTTTCCTGGGGGAACATTCTCGTTTCCTCCCCGGGCGTGCCTGCAGTGAGTAGAAGCTGGGCCTTCCTAGTGTTTTGCAAACAGCTCCAAGGCTACAAGAATCCAGATTTCCAAAGGGGAAAAGCCTGGTTTGGAAGCAGGGCCACCTATACTAGTTCACAGCAAACATGAGTCCCTGCAGTAGTGGAGCTGCCAAGGGAGAGCATGGCGAAACCCTGGCAACTTCGCTAAGTATCTTTTACTGTGCAGGCTTCGAAGTGTGGCAAGATCACTGACGGAGGGCTGGCCTGAGCGAGGACTAGTTGGCTCTACTTCTTCCGGGCGCCTAGCAGGGTGAAGGAGGAATTGTGCTCTTTGCTTATCTTGGACCTCACATCGACGTCCTGCAAAACCAACGAGCCAGTCGGTGTGAGCTCCTCGATGGAAGGCTGGGCAGAGTGTTTTTCTGAGTGCAGGTAGGGTCCTTATCCTCACTGAGTCCACGTTCCCCAGCACATGAGACCGGCTCAGACTGTCGTCGAGAGCTGGGTCAAGCTGCGGCAACCTAGGTTTCCAAAGGAAGAGAGAGAGCAGTGTGCCACCTTGGGCTCTGCATGCAAGAAGTGTTCCGAAGGGCCTACACGCTGCTTGTTGCTCAGCAGGCAGAGATGAGACGTGGGGGGGATCCGTGTGGTAGCATGGGAAATGGTGCGGAGGCCAGAGTGCTTGGAGTCCTGAAATCTATCCTCGCGTTCCATTGAAGCACAACATCGGTGGAGACCTCTTGGAAACCGAGGCACGCAGAGCTTACCCGGTGGAAACTTAGGCACTACCCTGAGGCTCAGGGTGGCCTTGCGCTTCCCCAGGAAGAACGAGGTCTTCGGGATTAACTCTCCACCAGCGTGACAGGAACCCTGTTCCTCGGGTGAAAGTGCTCGTTTTCTACGCAACGTACCTGCGGAGGCCATAACCTGGGCAACTTCAAGGTTTGGCAAGCAGACCCTGAGACACTAGAATCCAAGCTTCCAAAAGGAAAACGCTGCTTTTGTCGGCAGAGCTACCTACCCTTGTTAGCACCCAGCATAAGCACCTGCAGGATGGGAGCTGCGAAGCGAAACAAACGGGACACACTGGGCACCTGAGAAGCGCCCCTTGACACTAGCAAGCAGCCTGTTTCTCTGGGGGAACATACTCGTTTCCTCCCCGGGAGTGCCTGCAGTGAGTAGAAGCTGGGCCTTCCTAGGCTTTCGCAAACAGCTCCGAGGCTACAAGAATCCAGATTTCCAAAGGGGAAAAGACTGCTTTTGGAAGCAGGGCCACCTATCCTAGTTCACTGCAAACATGAGTCCCTGCAGTAGTGGAGCTGCCAAGGGAGAGCATGGCGAAACGCTGGCAACTTCGCTAAGTATCTTTTACTGTGCAGGCTTCGAAGTGTGGCAAGATCCTTGAAAGAGGCCTGGCCTGAGCGAGTCTAGTTGACTCTACCTCTTCCGGGGGGCTAGCAGTGTAAAGGAGGAATTGTGCTCTTTGCTCAGCTTGGACCTTACATGGACGTCCTGCTCAACCAACGAGCCAGTCGGTGTGAGCTCCTGGATGGAAGGCTGAGCAGAGTGTTTTTCTGAGTGCATGTAAAGCCCTTGTCCTCACAAATCCACGTTCCCCAGCACATGAGACCGGCTCAGACTGTCGTCGTGAGCTGGGGCAAGCTGCGGCAACCTAGGTTTCCAAAGGAAGAGAGAGAGCAGTGTGCCGCCTTGGGCTCTGCATGCAAGAAGTGTTCCGAAAGACTTACATGGCTGCTTGTTGCTCAGCAGGCAGAGAGGAGATGTGGGGGGGATCCGTGTGGTAGCATGGGAAACGGTGCGGAGGCCAGAGTGCTTGGAGTCCTGAAAGCTATTCTCGCGTTCCATTGAAGCACAACAACGGTGGAGACCTCATGGAAACCAAGGCACGCAGAGCTTGCACGGTGGAAACTTAGGCACTACCCTGAGGCTAGGGTGGCCTTGCGCTTTCCATGGAAGAAAGAGGTCTGCGGGATTAACTCTCCTCCAGCGTGGAAGGAACCCGCTTTCTCGGGGGAAAGTGCTCGTTTGCTACGCAAGCGTACCTGTGGAGGCTAGAACCTGGGCAAATTCAAGGTTTGGCAAGCAGACCCTGAGACACTAGAATCCAAGCTTCCAAAGGGAAAAGGCTGCTTTTGTCGGCAGAGCCACCTACCCTTGTTAGCACCCAGCATAAGTACCTGCAGGATGGGAGCTGCGAAGGGAAACGAACGGGACACACTGGGCACCTGAGAAGCGCCCCTCGACACTTGCAAGCAGCCTGTTTCTCTGGGGGAACATTCTCATTTCCTCCCCGGGCGTGCCTGCAGTGAGTAGAAGCTGGGCCTTACTAGGCTTTCGCAAACAGCTCCGAGGCTACAAGAATCCAGATTTCCAAAGGGGAAAAGACTGCTTTTGGAAGCAGGGCCACCTATCCTAGTTCTCAGCAAACATGAGTCCCTGCAGTAGTGGAGCTGCCAAGGGAGAGCATGGCGAAACCCTGGCAACTTCGCTAAGTATCTTTTACTGTGCAGGCTTCGAAGTGTGGCAAGATCCTTGAAAGAGGCCTGGCCTGAGCGAGCCTTGTTGGTTCTACCTCTTCCGGGGGCCTAGCAGTGTAAAGGAGGAATTGTGCTCTTTGCTCATTTTGGACCTCACATGGACGTCCTGATAAACCAACGAGCCAGTCGGTGTGAGCTCCTGGATGGAAGGCTGAGCAGAGTGTTTTTCTGAGTGCATGTAAAGCCCTTGTCCTCACGAATCCACGTTCCCCAGCACATGAGACCGGCTCAGACTGTCGTCGTGAGCTGGGGCAAGCTGCGGCAACCTAGGTTTCCAAAGGAAGAGAGAGAGCAGTGTGCCGCCTTGAGCTCTGCATGCAAGAAGTGTTCCGAAGGACCTACACGGCTGCTTGTTGCTCAGCAGGCAGAGAGGACATGTGGGGGGGATCCGTGTGGTAGCATGGGAAACGGTGTGGAGGCCAGAGTGCTTGCAGTCCTGAAAGCTATCCTCGCGTTCCATTGAAGCACAACAACGGTGGAGACCTCATGGAAACCGAGGCACGCAGAGCTTGCCCGGTGGAAACTTAGGCACTACCCTGAGGCTCAGGGTGGCCTTGCGCTTTCCATGGAAGAAAGAGGTCTGCGGGATTAACTCTCCTCCAGCGTGGCAGGAACCCGGTTTCTCGGGGGAAAGTGCTCGTTTGCTACGCAAGCGTACCTGCGGAGGCTAGAACCTGGGCAACTTCAAGGTTTGGCAAGCAGCCCCTGAGGCACTAGAATCCAAGCTTCCAAAGGGAAAAGGCTGCTTTTGTCGGCAGAGCCACGTACCCTTCTTAGCACCCAGCATAAGCACCTGCAGAATGGGAGCTGCGAAGGAAAACAAACGGGACACACTGGGCACCTCAGAAGCGCCCCTCGACACTTGCAAGCAGCCTGTTTCTCTGGGGGAACATTCTCGTTTCCTCCCCGGGCGTGCCTGCAGTGAGTTGAAGCTGGGCCTTACTAGGCTTTCGCAAACAGCTCCGAGGCTACAAGAATCCAGATTTCCAAAGGGGAAAAGACTGCTTTTGGAAGCAGGGCCACCTATCCTAGTTCTCAGCAAACATGAGTCCCTGCAGTAGTGGAGCTGCCAAGGGAGAGCATGGCGAAACCCTGGCAACTTCGCTAAGTATCTTTTACTGTGCAGGCGTCGAAGTGTGGCAAGATCACTGACGGAGGGTTGGCCTGAGCAAGGCCTATTTGGCAAAAACTCTTTCCGAGGCCTAGCAGGGTAAAGGAGGAATTGTGCTCTTTGCTCAGCTTGGACCTCACATGGACGTCCTGCTCAACCAACGAGCCAGTCGGTGTGAGCTCCTGGATGGAAGGCTGAGCAGAGTGTTTTTCTGAGTGCATGTAAAGCCCTTGTCCTCACAAATCCACGTTCCCCAGCACATGAGACCGGCTCAGACTGTCGTCGTGAGCTGGGGCAAGCTGCGGCAACCTAGGTTTCCAAAGGAAGAGAGAGAGCAGTGTGCCACCTTGGGCTCTGCATGCAAGAAGTGTTCCGAAGGGCCTACACGCTGCTTGTTGCTCAGCAGGCAGAGATGAGACGTGGGGGGGATCCGTGTGGTAGCATGGGAAATGGTGCGGAGGCCAGAGTGCTTGGAGTCCTGAAATCTATCCTCGCGTTCCATTGAAGCACAACATCGGTGGAGACCTCATGGAAACCGAGGCACGCAGAGTTTACCCGGTGGAAACTTAGGCACTACCCTGAGGCTCAGGGTGGCCTTGCGCTTCCCCAGGAAGAACGAGGTCTTCGGGATTAACTCTCCTCCAGCGTGACAGGAACCCTGTTCCTCGGGTGAAAGTGCTCGTTTTCTACGCAACGTACCTGCGGAGGCCATAACCTGGGCAACTTCAAGGTTTGGCAAGCAGACCCTGAGACACTAGAATCCAAGCTACCAAAAGGAAAACGCTGCTTTTGTCGGCAGAGCTACCTACCCTTGTTAGCACCCAGCATAAGCACCTGCAGGATGGGAGCTGCGAAGCGAAACAAACGGGACACACTGGGCACCTGAGAAGCGCCCCTTGACACTAGCAAGCAGCCTGTTTCTCTGGGGGAACATACTCGTTTCCTCCCCGGGAGGGCCTGCAGTGAGTAGAAGCTGGGCCTTCCTAGGCTTTCGCAAACAGCTCCGAGGCTACAAGAATCCAGATTTCCAAAGGGGAAAAGACTGCTTTTGGAAGCAGGGCCACCTATCCTAGTTCACTGCAAACATGAGTCCCTGCAGTAGTGGAGCTGCCAAGGGAGAGCATGGCGAAACGCTGCCAACTTCGCTAAGTATCTTTTACTGTGCAGGCTTCGAAGTGTGGCAAGATACTTGAAAGAGGCCTGGGCTGAGCGAGTCTAGTTGGCTCTACCTCTTCCGGGGGGCTAGCAGTGTAAAGGAGGAATTGTGCTCTTTGCTCAGCTTGGACCTCACATGGACGTCCTGCTCAACCAACGAGCCAGTCAGTTTGAGCTCCTGGATGGAAGGCTGAGCAGAGTGTTTTTCTGAGTGCATGTAAAGCCCTTGTCCTCACAAATCCACGTTCCCCAGCACATGAGACCGGCTCAGACTGTCGTCGTGAGCTGGGGCAAGCTGCGGCAACCTAGGTTTCCAAAGGAAGAGAGAGAGCAGTGTGCCGCCTTGGGCTCTCCATGCAAGAAGTGCTCCAAAGGGCCTACAAGGATGCTTGTTGCTCAGCAGGCAGAGAGGAGATGTGGGGGGGATCCGTGTGGTAGCATGGGAAACGGTGCGGAGGCCAGAGTGCTTGGAGTCCTGAAAGCTATTCTCGCGTTCCATTGAAGCACAACAACGGTGGAGACCTCATGGAAACCGAGGCACGCAGAGCTTGCACGGTGGAAACTTAGGCACTACCCTGAGGCTAGGGTGGCCTTGCGCTTTCCATGGAAGAAAGAGGTCTGCGGGATTAACTCTCCTCCAGCGTGGCAGGAACCCGCTTTCTCGGGGGAAAGTGCTCGTTTGCTACGCAAGCGTACCTGCAGAGGCAAGAACCTGGGCGACTTCAAGGTTTGGCAAGCAGCCCCTGAGACACTAGAATCCAAGCTTCCAAAGGGAAAAGGCTGCTTTTGTCGGCAGAGCCACCTACCCTTGTTAGCACCCAGCATAAGTACCTGCAGGACGGGAGCTGCGAAGGGAAACAAACGGGACACACTGGGCACCTGAGAAGCGCCCCTCGACACTTGCAAGCAGCCTGTTTCTCTGGGGGAACATTCTCGTTTCCTCCCCGCGCGAGCCTTCAGTGAGTAGAAGCTAGGCCTTCCTAGGCTTTCGCAAACAGCTCCGAGGCTACAAGAATCCAGATTTCCAAAGGGGAAAAGTCTGCTTTTGGAAGCAGGGCCACCTATCCTAGTTCACAGCAAACATGAGTCCCTGCAGTAGTGGAGCTGCCGAGGGAGAGCATGGCGAAACCCTGGCAACTTCGCTATGTATCTTTTACTGTGCCGGCTTCGAAGTGTGGCAAGATCCTTGAAGGAGGAATGGCCTGAGCGAGCCTAGTTGGCTCTACCTCTTCCGGGGGCCTAGCAGTGTAAAGGAGGAATTGTGCTCTTTGCTCAGCTTGGACGTCACATCGACGTCCTGCTAAACAAACGAGCCAGTCGGTGTGAGCTCCTGGATGGAAGGCTGAGCAGAGTGTTTTTCTGAGTGCATGTAAAGCCCTTGTCCTCACTGAATCCACGTTCCCCAGCACATGAGACCGGCTCAGACTGTCGTCGTGAGCTGGGGCAAGCTGCGGCTACCTAGGTTTCCAAAGGAAGTGAGAGAGCAGTGTGCCGCCTTGGGCTCTGCATGCAAGAAGTGTTCCGAAGGACCTACACGGCTGATTGCTGCTCAGCAGGCAGCGAGGAGATGTGGGGGGGATCCGTGTTGTAGCATGGGAAACGGTGCGGAGGCCAGAGTGCTTGGAGTCCTGAAAGCTATCCTCGCGTTCCATTGAAGCACAACAACGGTGGAGACCTCATGGAAACCGAGGCACGCAGAGCTTGCCCGGTGGAAACTTAGGCACTACCCTGAGGCTCAGGGTGGCCTTGCGCTTTCCATGGAAGAAAGAGATATGCGGGATTAACTCTCCTCCAGCGTGGCAGAAACCCGGTTTCTCGGGGGAAAGTGCTCGTTTGCTACACAAGCGTACCTGCGGAGGCTAGAACATGGGCAACTTCAAGGTTTGGCAAGCAGACCCTGAGACACTAGAATCCAAGCTTCCAAAGGGAAAAGGCTGCTTTTGTCGGCAGAGCCACCTACCCTTGTTAGCACCCAGCATAAGCACCTGCAGGATGGGAGCTGCGAAGGGAAACGAACGGGACACACTGGGCACCTGAGAAGCGCCCCTCAACACTTGCAAGCAGCCTGTTTCTCTGGGGGAACATACTCGTTTTCTTCCCGGGCGTGCCTGCAGTGAGTAGAAGCTGGGCCTTCCTAGGCTTTCGCAAACAGCTCCGAGGCTACAAGAATCCAGATTTCCAAAAGGGAAAAGACTGCTTTTGGAAGCAGGGCCACCTATCCTAGTTCACAGCAAACATGAGTCCCTGCAGTAGTGGAGCTGCCAAGGGAGAGCATGGCGAAACCCTGGCAACTTCGCTAAGTATCTTTTACTGTGCAGGCGTCGAAGTGTGGCAAGATCACTGACGGAGGGCTGGCCTGAGCAAGGCCTATTTGGCAAAAACTCTTTCCGAGGCCTAGCAGGGTAAAGGAGGAATTGTGCTCTGTGCTCAGCTTGGACCTCACATCGACGTCCTGCTAAACCAACGAGCCAGTCGGTGTGAGCTCCTGGATGGAAGGCTGAGCAGACTGTTTTTCTGAGTGCAGGTAGGGCCCTTGTCCTCACTGAGTCCACGTTCCCCAGCACATGAGACCGGCTCAGACTGTCGTCGTGAGCTGGGGCAAGCTGCGGCTACCTAGGTTTCCAAAGGAAGAGAGAGAGCAGTGGGCCGCCTTGGGCTCTCCATGCAAGAAGTGCTCCACAGGGCCTACAAGGATGCTTGTTGCTCAGCAGGCAGAGAGGAGATGTGGGGGGGATCCGTGTGGTAGCATGGGAAACGGTGCGGAGGCCAGAGTGCTTGGAGTCCTGAAAGCTATTCTCGCGTTCCATTGAAGCACAACAATGGTAGAGACCTCATGGAAACCGAGGCACGCAGAGCTTGCCCGGTGGAAACTTAGGCACTACCCTGAGGCTAGTGTGGCCTTGCGCTTTCCATGGAAGAAAGAGTTCTGCGGGATTAACTCTCCTCCAGCGTGGCAGGAACCCGCTTTCTCGGGGGAAAGTGCTCGTTTGCTACGCAAGCGTACCTGCGGAGGCTAGAACCTGGGCAACTTCAAGGTTTGGCAAGCAGCCCCTGAGACACTACAATCCAAGCTTCCAAAGGGAAAAGGCTGCTTTTGTCGGCAGAGCCACCTACCCTTGTTAGCAACCAGCATAAGCACCTGCAGGATGGGAGCTGCGAAGGAAAACGAACGAGACACACTGGGCACCTGAGAAGCGCCCCATGACACTTGCAAGAAGCCTGTTTTCCTGGGGGAACATTCTCGTTTCCTCCCCGGGCGTGCCTGCAGTGAGTAGAAGCTGGGCCTTCCTAGTGTTTTGCAAACAGCTCCAAGGCTACAAGAATCCAGATTTCCAAAGGGGAAAAGACTGCTTTTGGAAGCAGGGCCACCTATCCTAGTTCACAGCAAACATGAGTCCCTGCAGTAGTGGAGCTGCCAAGGGAGAGCATGGCGAAACCCTGGCAACTTCGCTAAGTATCTTTTACTGTGCAGGCTTCGAAGTGTGGCAAGATCCTTGCAGGAGGCCTGGCCTGAGCGAGCCTAGTTGGCTCTACCTCTTCCGGGGGCCTAGCAGTGTAAAGGAGGAATTGTGCTCTTTGCTCAGCTTGGACCTCACATCGACGTCCTGCTAAACCAACGAGCCAGTCGGTTTGAGCTCCTGGATGGAAGGCTGAGCAGAGTGTTTTTCTGAGTGCAGGTAGGGCCCTTGTCCTCACTGAGTCCACGTTCCCCAGCACATGAGACCGGCTCAGACTGTCGTCGTGAGCTGGGGCAAGCTGCGGCAACCTAGGTTTCCAAAGGAAGAGAGAGAGCAGTGTGCCGCCTTGGGCTCTCCATGCAAGAAGTGCTCCAAAGGGCCTACAAGGATGCTTGTTGCTCAGCAGGCAGAGAGGAGATGTGGGGGGGATCCGTGTGGTAGCATGGGAAACGGTGCGGAGGCTAGAGTGCTTGGAGTCCTGAAAGCTATTCTCGCGTTCCATTGAAGCACAACAACGGTGGAGACCTCATGGAAACCGAGGCAAGCAGAGCTTGCATGGTGGAAACTTAGGCACTACCCTGAGGCTAGGGTGGCCTTGCGCTTTCCATGGAAGAAAGAGGTCTGCGGGATTAACTCTCCTCCAGCGTGGCAGGAACCCGCTTTCTCGGGGGAAATTTCTCGTTTGCTACGCAAGCGTACCTGCAGAGGCTAGAACCTGGGCAACTTCAAGGTTTGGCAAGCAGCCCCTGAGACACTAGAATCCAAGCTTCCAAAGGGAAAAGGCTGCTTTTGTCGGCAGAGCCACCTAACCTTGTTAGCACCCAGCATAAGTACCTGCAGGACGGGAGCTGCGAAGGGAAACAAACGGGACACACTGGGCACCTGAGAAGCGCCCCTCGACACTTGCAAGCAGCCTGTTTCTCTGGGGGAACATTCTCGTTTCCTCCCCGCGCGAGCCTTCAGTGAGTAGAAGCTGGGCCTTCCTAGGCTTTCGCAAACAGCTCCGAGGCTACAAGAATCCAGATTTCCAAAGGGGAAAAGTCTGCTTTTGGAAGCAGGGCCACCTATCCTAGTTCACAGCAAACATGAGTCCCTGCAGTAGTGGAGCTGCCGAGGGAGAGCATGGCGAAACCCTGGAAACGTCGCTATGTATCTTTTACTGTGCCGGCTTCGAAGTGTGGCAAGATCCTTGAAGGAGGGCTGGCCTGAGGGAGCCTAGTTGGCTCTACCTCTTCCGGGGGCCTAGCAGTGTAAAGGAGGAATTGTGCTCTTTGCTCAGCTGGGACCTCACATCGACGTCCTGCTAAACCAACGAGCCAGTCGGTGTGAGCTCCTGGATGGAAGGCTGAGCAGAGTGTTTTTCTGAGTGCATGTAAAGCCCTTGTCCTCACTGAATCCACGTTCCCCAGCACATGAGACCGGCTCAGACTGTCGTCGTGAGCTGGGGCAAGCTGCGGCTACCTAGGTTTCCAAAGGAAGTGAGAGAGCAGTGTGCCGCCTTGGGCTCTGCATGCAAGAAGTGTTCCGAAGGACCTACACGGTTGATTGTTGCTCAGCAGGCAGAGAGGAGATGTGGGGGGGATCCGTGTTGTAGCATGGGAAACGGTGCGGAGGCCAGAGTGCTTGGAGTCCTGAAAGCTATCCTCGCGTTCCATTGAAGCACAACAACGGTGGAGACCTCATGGAAACCGAGGCACGCAGAGCTTGCCCGGTGGAAACTTAGGCACTACCCTGAGGCTCAGGGTGGCCTTGCGCTTTCCCAGGAGGAACGAGGTCTGCGGGATTAACTCTCCTCCAGCGTGGCAGGAACCCGGTTTCTCGGGGGAAAGTGCTCGTTTGCTACGCAAGCGTACCTGTGGAGGCTAGAACCTGGGCAACTTCAAGGTTTGGCAAGCAGCCCCTGAGACACTAGAATCCAAGCTTCCAAAGGGAAAAGGCTGCTTTTGTCGGCAGAGCCACCTACCCTTGTTAGCACCCAGCATAAGTACCTGCAGGATGGGAGCTGCGAAGGGAAACGAACGGGACACACTGGGCACCTGAGAAGCGCCCCTCGACACTTGCAAGCAGCCTGTTTCTCTGGGGGAACATTCTCGTTTCCTCCCCGGGCGTGCCTGCAGTGAGTAGAAGCTGGGCCTTACTAGGCTTTCGCAAACAGCTCCGAGGCTACAAGAATCCAGATTTCCAAAGGGGAAAAGACTGCTTTTGGAAGCAGGGCCACCTATCCTAGTTCTCAGCAAACATGAGTCCCTGCAGTAGTGGAGCTGCCAAGGGAGAGCATGGCGAAACCCTGGCAACTTCGCTAAGTATCTTTTACTGTGCAGGCTTCGAAGTGTGGCAAGATCCTTGAAAGAGGCCTGGCCTGAGCGAGCCTTGAAGGCTCTACCTCTTCCGGGGGCCTAGCAGTGTAAAGGAGGAATTGTGCTCTTTGCTCAGCTTGGACCTCACATCGACGTCCTGCTAAACCAACAAGCCAGTCGGTGTGAGCTCCTGGATGGAAGGCTGAGCAGACTGTTTTTCTGAGTGCAGGTAGGGCCCTTGTCCTCACTGAGTCCACGTTCCCCAGCACATGAGACCGGCTCAGACTGTCGTCGTGAGCTGGGGCAAGCTGCGGCTACCTAGGTTTCCAAAGGAAGAGAGAGAGCAGTGGGCCGCCTTGGGCTCTCCATGCAAGAAGTGCTCCAAAGGGCCTACAAGGATGCTTGTTGCTCAGCAGGCAGAGAGGAGATGTGGGGGGGATAAGTGTGGTAGCATGGGAAACGGTGCGGAGGCCAGAGTGCTTGGAGTCCTGAAAGCTATTCTCGCGTTCCATTGAAGCACAACAATGGTGGAGACCTCATGGAAACCGAGGCACGCAGAGCTTGCCCGGTGGAAACTTAGGCACTACCCTGAGGCTAGTGTGGCCTTGCGCTTTCCATGGAAGAAAGAGGTCTGCGGGATTAACTCTCCTCCAGCGTGGCAGGAACCCGCTTTCTCGGGGGAAAGTGCTCGTTTGCTACGCAAGCGTACCTGCGGAGGCTAGAACCTGGGCAACTTCAAGGTTTGGCAAGCAGCCCCTGAGACACTAGAATCCAAGCTTCCAAAGGGAAAAGGCTGCTTTTGTCGGCAGAGCCACCTACCCTTGTTAGCAACCAGCATAAGCACCTGCAGGATGGGAGCTGCGAAGGAAAACGAACGAGACACACTGGGCACCTGAGAAGCGCCCCACGACACTTGCAAGAAGCCTGTTTTCCTGGGGGAACATTCTCGTTTCCTCCCCGGGCGTGCCTGCAGTGAGTAGAAGCTGGGCCTTCCTAGTGTTTTGCAAACAGCTCCAAGGCTACAAGAATCCAGATTTCCAAAGGGGAAAAGACTGCTTTTGGAAGCAGGGCCACCTATCCTAGTTCACAGCAAACATGAGTCCCTGCAGTAGTGGAGCTGCCAAGGGAGAGCATGGCGAAACCCTGGCAACTTCGCTAAGTATCTTTTACTGTGCAGGCTTCGAAGTGTGGCAAGATCCTTGCAGGAGGCCTGGCCTGAGCGAGCCTAGTTGGCTCTACCTCTTCCGGGGGCCTAGCAGTGTAAAGGAGGAATTGTGCTCTTTGCTCAGCTTGGACCTCACATCGACGTCCTGCTAAACCAACGAGCCAGTCGGTTTGAGCTCCTGGATGGAAGGCTGAGCAGAGTGTTTTTCTGAGTGCAGGTAGGGCCCTTGTCCTCACTGAGTCCACGTTCCCCAGCACATGAGACCGGCTCAGACTGTCGACGTAAGCTGGGGCAAGCTGCGGCAACCTAGGTTTCCAAAGGAAGAGAGAGAGCAGTGTGCCGCCTTGGGCTCTGCATGCAAGAAGTGCTCCAAAGGGCCTACAAGGATGCTTCTTGCTCAGCAGGCAGATAGGAGATGTGGGGGGGATCCGTGTGGTTGCATTGGAAACGGTGCGGAGGCCAGAGTTCTTGGAGTCCTGAAAGCTATCCTCGCGTTCCATTGACGCACAACAACGGTGGAGACCTCTTGGAAACCGAGGCACGCAGAGCTTGCCCGGTGGAAACTTAGGCACTACCCTGAGGCTCAGGGTGGCCTTGCGCTTTCCATGGAAGAAAGAGGTCTGCGGGATTAACTCTCCTCCAGCGTGGCAGGAACCCGGTTTCTCGGGGGAAAGTGCTCGTTTGCTACGCAAGCGTACCTGCAGAGGCTAGAACCTGGGCAACTTCAAGGTTTGGCAAGCAGCCCCTGAGACACTAGAATCCAAGCTTCCAAAGGGAAAAGGCTGCTTTTGTCGGCAGAGCCACCTACCCTTGTTAGCACCCAGCATAAGTACCTGCAGGATGGGAGCTGCGAAGGAAAACGAACGGGACACACTGGGCACCTGAGAAGCGCCCCTCGACACTTGCAAGCAGCCAGTTTTCCTGGGGGAACATTCTCGTTTCCTCCCCCGGCGTGCCTGCAGTGAGTTGAAGCTGGGCCTTCCTAGTGTTTTGCAAACAGCTCCAAGGCTACAAGAATGCAGATTTCCAAAGGGGAAAAGCCTGGTTTGGAAGCAGGGCCACCTATACTAGTTCACAGCAAACATGAGTCCCTGCAGTAGTGGAGCTGCCAAGGGAGAGCATGGCGAAACCCTGGCAACTTCGCTAAGTATCTTTTACTGTGCAGGCTTCGAAGTGTGGCAAGATCCCTTAAGGAGGGCTGGCCTCAGCGAGGACTAGTTGGCTCTACTTCTTCCGGGCGCCTAGCAGGGTAAAGGAGGAATTGTGCTCTTTGCTTAGCTTGGACGTCACATCGACGTCCTGCAAAACCAACGAGCCAGTCGGTGTGAGCTCCTCGATGGAAGGCTGAGCAGAGTGTTTTTCTGAGTGCAGGTAGGGTCCTTATCCTCACTGAGTCCACGTTCCCCAGCACATGAGACCGGCTCAGACTGTCGTCGTGAGCTGGGGCAAGCTGCGGCAACCTAGGTTTCCAAAGGAAGAGAGAGAGCAGTGTGCCGCCTTGGGCTCTGCATGCATTAAGTGTTCTGAAGGGCCTACACGCTGCTTGTTGCTCAGCAGGCAGAGATGAGATGTGGGGGGGATCCGTGTGGTAGCATGGGAAATGGTGCGGAGGCCAGAGTGCTTGGAGTCCTGAAATCTATCCTCGCGTTCCATTGAAGCACAACATCGGTGGAGACCTCATGGAAACCGAGGCACGCAGAGCTTGCCCGGTGGAAACTTAGGCACTACCCTGAGGCTCAGGGTGGCCTTGCGCTTTCCCAGGAGGAACGAGGTCTGCGGGATTAACTCTCCTCCAGCGTGGCAGGAACCCGGTTTCTCGGGGGAAAGTGCT
This sequence comes from Eschrichtius robustus, assembly GCF_028021215.1. Taxonomy (NCBI): domain Eukaryota; kingdom Metazoa; phylum Chordata; class Mammalia; order Artiodactyla; family Eschrichtiidae; genus Eschrichtius; species Eschrichtius robustus. The sequence continues at coordinate 59,921 of NW_027175514.1, read as the reverse complement.
CGTTTGCTACGCAAGCGTACCTGCGGAGGCTAGAACCAGGGCAACTTCAAGGTTTGGCAAGCAGCCCCTGAGACACTAGAATCCAAGCTTCCAAAGGGAAAAGGCTGCTTTTGTCGGCAGAGCCACCTACCCTTGTTAGCACCCAGCATAAGTACCTGCAGGATGGGAGCTGCGAAGGGAAACGAACGGGACACACTGGGCACCTGAAAAGCGCCCCTCGACACTTGCAAGCAGCCTGTTTTCCTGGGGGAACATTCTCGTTTCCTCCCCGGGCGTGCCTGCAGTGAGTAGAAGCTGGGCCTTCCTTGTGTTTTGCAAACAGCTCCAAGGCTACAAGAATCCAGATTTCCAAAGGGGAAAAGACTGCTTTTGGAAGCAGGGCCACCTATCCTAGTTCACAGCAAACATGAGTCCCTGCAGTAGTGGAGCTGCCAAGGGAGAGCATGGCGAAACCCTGGCAACTTCGCTAAGTATCTTTTACTGTGCAGGCTTCGAAGTGTGGCAAGATCCTTGCAGGAGGCCTGGCCTGAGCGAGCCTAGTTGTCTCTACCTCTTCCGGGGGCCTAGCAGTGTAAAGGAGGAATTGTGCTCTTTGCTCAGCTTGGACCTCACATCGACGTCCTGCTAAACCAACGAGCCAGTCGGTGTGAGCTCCTGGATGGAAGGCTGAGCAGAGTGTTTTTCTGAGTGCATGTAAAGCCCTTGTCCTCACTGAATCCACGTTCCCCAGCACATGAGACCGGCTCAGACTGTCGTCGTGAGCTGGGGCAAGCTGCGGCTACCTAGGTTTCCAAAGGAAGTGAGAGAGCAGTGTGCCGCCTTGGGCTCTGCATGCAAGAAGTGTTCCGAAGGACCTACACGGCTGATTGTTGCTCAGCAGGCAGCGAGGAGATGTGGGGGGGATCCAAGTTGTAGCATGGGAAACGGTGCGGAGGCCAGAGTGCTTGGAGTCCTGAAAGCTATCCTCGCGTTCCATTGAAGCACAACAACGGTGGAGACCTCATGGAAACCGAGGCACGCAGAGCTTGCCCGGTGGAAACTTAGGCACTACCCTGAGGCTCAGGGTGGCCTTGCGCTTTCCCAGGAGGAACGAGGTCTGCGGGATTAACTCTCCTCCAGCGTGGCAGGAACCCGCTTTCTCGGGGGAAAGTGCTCGTTTGTTACGCAAGCGTACCTGCGGAGGCTAGAACCTGGGCAACTTCAAGGTTTGGCAAGCAGCCCCTGAGACACTAGAATCCAAGCTTCCAAAGGGAAAAGGCTGCTTTTGTCGGCAGAGCCACCTAACCTTGTTAGCACCCAGCATAAGTACCTGCAGGATGGGAGCTGCGAAGGGAAACGAACGGGACACACTGGGCACCTGAGAAGCGCCCCTCGACACTTGCAAGCAGCCTGTTTCTCTGGGGGAACATTCTCGTTTCCTCCCCGGGCGTGCCTGCAGTGAGTAGAAGCTGGGCCTTCCTAGGCTTTCGCAAACAGCTCCGAGGCTACAAGAATCCAGATTTCCAAAGGGGAAAAGACTGCTTTTGGAAGCAGGGCCACCTATCCTAGTTCTCAGCAAACATGAGTCCCTGCAGTAGTGGAGCTGCCAAGGGAGAGCATGGCGAAACCCTGGCAACTTCGCTAAGTATCTTTTACTGTGCAGGCTTCGAAGTGTGGCAAGATCCTTGAAAGAGACCTGGCCTGAGCGAGCCTTGTTGGCTCTACTTCTTCCGGGCGCCTAGCAGGGTAAAGGAGGAATTGTGCTCTTTGCTTAGCTTAGACGTCACATCGACGTCCTGCAAAACCAACGAGCCAGTCGGTGTGAGCTCCTCGATGGAAGGCTGCGCAGAGTGTTTTTCTGAGTGCAGGTAGGGTCCTTATCCTCACTGAGTCCACGTTCCCCAGCACATGAGACCGGCTCAGACTGTCGTCGTGAGCTGGGGCAAGCTGCGGCAACCTAGGTTTCCAAAGGAAGAGAGAGAGCAGTGTGCCGCCTTGGGCTCTGCATGCAAGAAGTGTTCTGAAGGGCCTACACGCTGCTTGTTGCTCAGCAGGCAGAGATGAGACGTGGGGGGGATCCGTGTGGTCGCATGGGAAAAGGTGCGGAGGCCAGAGTGCTTGGAGTCCTGAAATCTATCCTCGCGTTCCATTGAAGCACAACATCGGTGGAGACCTCATGGAAAACGAGGCACGCAGAGCTTGCCCGGTGGAAACTTAGGCACTACCCTGAGGCTCAGGGTGGCCTTGCGCTTTCCATGGAAGAAAGAGGTATGCGGGATTAACTCTCCTCCAGCGTGGCAGGAACCCGGTTTCTCGGGGGAAAGTGCTCGTTTGCTACGCAAGCGTACCTGCGGAGGCTAGAACCTGGGCAACTTCAAGGTTTGGCAAGCAGCCCCTGAGACACTAGAATCCAAGCTTCCAAAGGGAAAAGGCTGCTTTTGTCGGCAGAGCCACCTAACCTTGTTAGCACCCAGCATAAGTACCTGCAGGATGGGAGCTGCGAAGGGAAACGAACGGGACACACTGGGCACCTGAGAAGCGCCCCTCGACACTTGCAAGCAGCCTGTTTCTCTGGGGGAACATTCTCGTTTCCTCCCCGGGCGTGCCTGCAGTGAGTAGAAGCTGGGCCTTCCTAGGCTTTCGCAAACAGCTCCGAGGCTACAAGAATCCAGATTTCCAAAGGGGAAAAGACTGCTTTTGGAAGCAGGGCCACCTATCCTAGTTCTCAGCAAACATGAGTCCCTGCAGTAGTGGAGCTGCCAAGGGAGAGCATGGCGAAACCCTGGCAACTTCGCTAAGTATCTTTTACTGTGCAGGCTTCGAAGTGTGGCAAGATCCTTGAAAGAGACCTGGCCTGAGCGAGCCTTGTTGGCTCTACTTCTTCCGGGCGCCTAGCAGGGTAAAGGAGGAATTGTGCTCTTTGCTTAGCTTAGACGTCACATCGACGTCCTGCAAAACCAACGAGCCAGTCGGTGTGAGCTCCTCGATGGAAGGCTGCGCAGAGTGTTTTTCTGAGTGCAGGTAGGGTCCTTATCCTCACTGAGTCCACGTTCCCCAGCACATGAGACCGGCTCAGACTGTCGTCGTGAGCTGGGGCAAGCTGCGGCAACCTAGGTTTCCAAAGGAAGAGAGAGAGCAGTGTGCCGCCTTGGGCTCTGCATGCAAGAAGTGTTCTGAAGGGCCTACACGCTGCTTGTTGCTCAGCAGGCAGAGATGAGACGTGGGGGGGATCCGTGTGGTCGCATGGGAAAAGGTGCGGAGGCCAGAGTGCTTGGAGTCCTGAAATCTATCCTCGCGTTCCATTGAAGCACAACATCGGTGGAGACCTCATGGAAAACGAGGCACGCAGAGCTTGCCCGGTGGAAACTTAGGCACTACCCTGAGGCTCAGGGTGGCCTTGCGCTTTCCATGGAAGAAAGAGGTATGCGGGATTAACTCTCCTCCAGCGTGGCAGGAACCCGGTTTCTCGGGGGAAAGTGCTCGTTTGCTACGCAAGCGTACCTGCGGAGGCTAGAACCTGGGCAACTTCAAGGTTTGGCAAGCAGCCCCTGAGACACTAGAATCCAAGCTTCCAAAGGGAAAAGGCTGCTTTTGTCGGCAGAGCCACCTACCCTTGTTAGCACCCAGCATAAGTACCTGCAGGATGGGAGCTGCGAAGGGAAACGAATGGGACACACTGGGCACCTGAGAAGCGCCCCTCGACACTTGCAAGCAGCCTGTTTCTCTGGGGGAACATACTCGTTTTCTTCCCGGGCGTGCCTGCAGTGAGTAGAAGCTGGGCCTTCCTAGGCTTTCGCAAACAGCTCCGAGGCTACAAGAATCCAGATTTCCAAAGGGGAAAAGACTGCTTTTGGAAGCAGGGCCACCTATCCTAGTTCACAGCAAACATGAGTCCCTGCAGTAGTGGAGCTGCCAAGGGAGAGCCTGGCGAAACCCTGGCAACTTCGCTAAGTATCTTTTACTGTGCAGGCGTCGAAGTGTGGCAAGATCACTGACGGAGGGCTGGCCTGAGCAAGGCCTATTTGGCAAAAACTCTTTCCGAGGTCTAGCAGGGTAAAGGAGGAATTGTGCTCTTTGCTCAGCTTGGACCTCACATCGACGTCCTGCTAAACCAACGAGCCAGTCGGTGTGAGCTCCTGGATGGAAGGCTGAGCAGACTGTTTTTCTGAGTGCAGGTAGGGCCCTTGTCCTCACTGAGTCCACGTTCCCCAGCACATGAGACCGGCTCAGACTGTCGTCGTGAGCTGGGGCAAGCTGCGGCAAGCTAGGTTTCCAAAGTAAGAGAGAGAGCAGTGTGCCGCCTTGGGCTCTGCATGCAAGAAGTGTTCTGAAGGGCCTACACGCTGCTTGTTGCTCAGCAGGCAGAGATGAGACGTGGGGGGGATCCGTGTGGTAGCATGGGAAATGGTGCGGAGACCAGAGTGCTTGGAGTCCTGAAATCTATCCTCGCGTTCCATTGAAGCACAACAACGGTGGAGACCTCATGGAAACCGAGGCACGCAGAGCTTGCCCGGTGGAAACTTAGGCACTACCCTGAGGCTCAGGGTGGCCTTGCGCTTTCCATGGAAGAAAGAGGTCTGCGGGATTAACTCTCCTCCAGCGTGGCAGGAACCCGGTTTCTCGGGGGAAAGTGCTCGTTTGCTACGCAACGTACCAGCGGAATCCATAACCTGGGCAAATTCAAGGTTTGGCAAGCAGACCCTGAGACACTAGAATCCAAGCTTCCAAAGGGAAAAGGCTGCTTTTGTCGGCAGAGCCACCTACCCTTGTTAGCACCCAGCATAAGTACCTGCAGGATGGGAGCTGCGAAGGGAAACGAACGGGACACACTGGGCACCTGAGAAGCGCCCCTCGACACTTGCAAGCAGCCTGTTTCTCTGGGGGAACATTCTCGTTTCCTCCCCGGGCGTGCCTGCAGTGAGTAGAAGCTGGGCCTTACTAGGCTTTCGCAAACAGCTCCGAGGCTACAAGAATCCAGATTTCCAAAGGGGAAAAGACTGCTTTTGGAAGCAGGGCCACCTATCCTAGTTCTCAGCAAACATGAGTCCCTGCAGTAGTGGAGCTGCCAAGGGAGAGCATGGCGAAACCCTGGCAACTTCGCTAAGTATCTTTTACTGTGCAGGCTTCGAAGTGTGGCAAGATCCTTGAAAGAGGCCTGGCCTGAGCGAGCCTTGTTGGTTCTACCTCTTCCGGGGGCCTAGCAGTGTAAAGGAGGAATTGTGCTCTTTGCTCATTTTGGACCTCACATGGACGTCCTGATAAACCAACGAGCCAGTCGGTGTGAGCTCCTGGATGGAAGGCTGAGCAGAGTGTTTTTCTGAGTGCATGTAAAGCCCTTGTCCTCACGAATCCACGTTCCCCAGCACATGAGACCGGCTCAGACTGTCGTCGTGAGCTGGGGCAAGCTGCGGCAACCTAGGTTTCCAAAGGAAGAGAGAGAGCAGTGTGCCGCCTTGGGCTCTGCATGCAAGAAGTGTTCCGAAGGACCTACACGGCTGCTTGTTGCTCAGCAGGCAGAGAGGACATGTGGGGGGGATCCGTGTGGTAGCATGGGAAACGGTGTGGAGGCCAGAGTGCTTGCAGTCCTGAAAGCTATCCTCGCGTTCCATTGAAGCACAACAACGGTGGAGACCTCATGGAAACCGAGGCACGCAGAGCTTGCCCGGTGGAAACTTAGGCACTACCCTGAGGCTCAGGGTGGCCTTGCGCTTTCCATGGAAGAAAGAGGTCTGCGGGATTAACTCTCCTCCAGCGTGGCAGGAACCCGGTTTCTCGGGGGAAAGTGCTCGTTTGCTACGCAAGCGTACCTGCGGAGGCTAGAACCTGGGCAACTTCAAGGTTTGGCAAGCAGCCCCTGAGGCACTAGAATCCAAGCTTCCAAAGGGAAAAGGCTGCTTTTGTCGGCAGAGCCACGTACCCTTCTTAGCACCCAGCATAAGCACCTGCAGAATGGGAGCTGCGAAGGAAAACAAACGGGACACACTGGGCACCTCAGAAGCGCCCCTCGACACTTGCAAGCAGCCTGTTTCTCTGGGGGAACATTCTCGTTTCCTCCCCGGGCGTGCCTGCAGTGAGTTGAAGCTGGGCCTTACTAGGCTTTCGCAAACAGCTCCGAGGCTACAAGAATCCAGATTTCCAAAGGGGAAAAGACTGCTTTTGGAAGCAGGGCCACCTATCCTAGTTCTCAGCAAACATGAGTCCCTGCAGTAGTGGAGCTGCCAAGGGAGAGCATGGCGAAACCCTGGCAACTTCGCTAAGTATCTTTTACTGTGCAGGCGTCGAAGTGTGGCAAGATCACTGACGGAGGGTTGGCCTGAGCAAGGCCTATTTGGCAAAAACTCTTTCCGAGGCCTAGCAGGGTAAAGGAGGAATTGTGCTCTTTGCTCAGCTTGGACCTCACATGGACGTCCTGCTCAACCAACGAGCCAGTCGGTGTGAGCTCCTGGATGGAAGGCTGAGCAGAGTGTTTTTCTGAGTGCATGTAAAGCCCTTGTCCTCACAAATCCACGTTCCCCAGCACATGAGACCGGCTCAGACTGTCGTCGTGAGCTGGGGCAAGCTGCGGCAACCTAGGTTTCCAAAGGAAGAGAGAGAGCAGTGTGCCACCTTGGGCTCTGCATGCAAGAAGTGTTCCGAAGGGCCTACACGCTGCTTGTTGCTCAGCAGGCAGAGATGAGACGTGGGGGGGATCCGTGTGGTAGCATGGGAAATGGTGCGGAGGCCAGAGTGCTTGGAGTCCTGAAATCTATCCTCGCGTTCCATTGAAGCACAACATCGGTGGAGACCTCATGGAAACCGAGGCACGCAGAGTTTACCCGGTGGAAACTTAGGCACTACCCTGAGGCTCAGGGTGGCCTTGCGCTTCCCCAGGAAGAACGAGGTCTTCGGGATTAACTCTCCTCCAGCGTGACAGGAACCCTGTTCCTCGGGTGAAAGTGCTCGTTTTCTACGCAACGTACCTGCGGAGGCCATAACCTGGGCAACTTCAAGGTTTGGCAAGCAGACCCTGAGACACTAGAATCCAAGCTACCAAAAGGAAAACGCTGCTTTTGTCGGCAGAGCTACCTACCCTTGTTAGCACCCAGCATAAGCACCTGCAGGATGGGAGCTGCGAAGCGAAACAAACGGGACACACTGGGCACCTGAGAAGCGCCCCTTGACACTAGCAAGCAGCCTGTTTCTCTGGGGGAACATACTCGTTTCCTCCCCGGGAGGGCCTGCAGTGAGTAGAAGCTGGGCCTTCCTAGGCTTTCGCAAACAGCTCCGAGGCTACAAGAATCCAGATTTCCAAAGGGGAAAAGACTGCTTTTGGAAGCAGGGCCACCTATCCTAGTTCACTGCAAACATGAGTCCCTGCAGTAGTGGAGCTGCCAAGGGAGAGCATGGCGAAACGCTGCCAACTTCGCTAAGTATCTTTTACTGTGCAGGCTTCGAAGTGTGGCAAGATACTTGAAAGAGGCCTGGGCTGAGCGAGTCTAGTTGGCTCTACCTCTTCCGGGGGGCTAGCAGTGTAAAGGAGGAATTGTGCTCTTTGCTCAGCTTGGACCTCACATGGACGTCCTGCTCAACCAACGAGCCAGTCAGTTTGAGCTCCTGGATGGAAGGCTGAGCAGAGTGTTTTTCTGAGTGCATGTAAAGCCCTTGTCCTCACAAATCCACGTTCCCCAGCACATGAGACCGGCTCAGACTGTCGTCGTGAGCTGGGGCAAGCTGCGGCAACCTAGGTTTCCAAAGGAAGAGAGAGAGCAGTGTGCCGCCTTGGGCTCTCCATGCAAGAAGTGCTCCAAAGGGCCTACAAGGATGCTTGTTGCTCAGCAGGCAGAGAGGAGATGTGGGGGGGATCCGTGTGGTAGCATGGGAAACGGTGCGGAGGCCAGAGTGCTTGGAGTCCTGAAAGCTATTCTCGCGTTCCATTGAAGCACAACAACGGTGGAGACCTCATGGAAACCGAGGCACGCAGAGCTTGCACGGTGGAAACTTAGGCACTACCCTGAGGCTAGGGTGGCCTTGCGCTTTCCATGGAAGAAAGAGGTCTGCGGGATTAACTCTCCTCCAGCGTGGCAGGAACCCGCTTTCTCGGGGGAAAGTGCTCGTTTGCTACGCAAGCGTACCTGCAGAGGCAAGAACCTGGGCGACTTCAAGGTTTGGCAAGCAGCCCCTGAGACACTAGAATCCAAGCTTCCAAAGGGAAAAGGCTGCTTTTGTCGGCAGAGCCACCTACCCTTGTTAGCACCCAGCATAAGTACCTGCAGGACGGGAGCTGCGAAGGGAAACAAACGGGACACACTGGGCACCTGAGAAGCGCCCCTCGACACTTGCAAGCAGCCTGTTTCTCTGGGGGAACATTCTCGTTTCCTCCCCGCGCGAGCCTTCAGTGAGTAGAAGCTAGGCCTTCCTAGGCTTTCGCAAACAGCTCCGAGGCTACAAGAATCCAGATTTCCAAAGGGGAAAAGTCTGCTTTTGGAAGCAGGGCCACCTATCCTAGTTCACAGCAAACATGAGTCCCTGCAGTAGTGGAGCTGCCGAGGGAGAGCATGGCGAAACCCTGGCAACTTCGCTATGTATCTTTTACTGTGCCGGCTTCGAAGTGTGGCAAGATCCTTGAAGGAGGAATGGCCTGAGCGAGCCTAGTTGGCTCTACCTCTTCCGGGGGCCTAGCAGTGTAAAGGAGGAATTGTGCTCTTTGCTCAGCTTGGACGTCACATCGACGTCCTGCTAAACAAACGAGCCAGTCGGTGTGAGCTCCTGGATGGAAGGCTGAGCAGAGTGTTTTTCTGAGTGCATGTAAAGCCCTTGTCCTCACTGAATCCACGTTCCCCAGCACATGAGACCGGCTCAGACTGTCGTCGTGAGCTGGGGCAAGCTGCGGCTACCTAGGTTTCCAAAGGAAGTGAGAGAGCAGTGTGCCGCCTTGGGCTCTGCATGCAAGAAGTGTTCCGAAGGACCTACACGGCTGATTGCTGCTCAGCAGGCAGCGAGGAGATGTGGGGGGGATCCGTGTTGTAGCATGGGAAACGGTGCGGAGGCCAGAGTGCTTGGAGTCCTGAAAGCTATCCTCGCGTTCCATTGAAGCACAACAACGGTGGAGACCTCATGGAAACCGAGGCACGCAGAGCTTGCCCGGTGGAAACTTAGGCACTACCCTGAGGCTCAGGGTGGCCTTGCGCTTTCCATGGAAGAAAGAGATATGCGGGATTAACTCTCCTCCAGCGTGGCAGAAACCCGGTTTCTCGGGGGAAAGTGCTCGTTTGCTACACAAGCGTACCTGCGGAGGCTAGAACATGGGCAACTTCAAGGTTTGGCAAGCAGACCCTGAGACACTAGAATCCAAGCTTCCAAAGGGAAAAGGCTGCTTTTGTCGGCAGAGCCACCTACCCTTGTTAGCACCCAGCATAAGCACCTGCAGGATGGGAGCTGCGAAGGGAAACGAACGGGACACACTGGGCACCTGAGAAGCGCCCCTCAACACTTGCAAGCAGCCTGTTTCTCTGGGGGAACATACTCGTTTTCTTCCCGGGCGTGCCTGCAGTGAGTAGAAGCTGGGCCTTCCTAGGCTTTCGCAAACAGCTCCGAGGCTACAAGAATCCAGATTTCCAAAAGGGAAAAGACTGCTTTTGGAAGCAGGGCCACCTATCCTAGTTCACAGCAAACATGAGTCCCTGCAGTAGTGGAGCTGCCAAGGGAGAGCATGGCGAAACCCTGGCAACTTCGCTAAGTATCTTTTACTGTGCAGGCGTCGAAGTGTGGCAAGATCACTGACGGAGGGCTGGCCTGAGCAAGGCCTATTTGGCAAAAACTCTTTCCGAGGCCTAGCAGGGTAAAGGAGGAATTGTGCTCTGTGCTCAGCTTGGACCTCACATCGACGTCCTGCTAAACCAACGGGCCAGTCGGTGTGAGCTCCTGGATGGAAGGCTGAGCAGACTGTTTTTCTGAGTGCAGGTAGGGCCCTTGTCCTCACTGAGTCCACGTTCCCCAGCACATGAGACCGGCTCAGACTGTCGTCGTGAGCTGGGGCAAGCTGCGGCTACCTAGGTTTCCAAAGGAAGAGAGAGAGCAGTGGGCCGCCTTGGGCTCTCCATGCAAGAAGTGCTCCAAAGGGCCTACAAGGATGCTTGTTGCTCAGCAGGCAGAGAGGAGATGTGGGGGGGATCCGTGTGGTAGCATGGGAAACGGTGCGGAGGCCAGAGTGCTTGGAGTCCTGAAAGCTATTCTCGCGTTCCATTGAAGCACAACAATGGTAGAGACCTCATGGAAACCGAGGCACGCAGAGCTTGCCCGGTGGAAACTTAGGCACTACCCTGAGGCTAGTGTGGCCTTGCGCTTTCCATGGAAGAAAGAGTTCTGCGGGATTAACTCTCCTCCAGCGTGGCAGGAACCCGCTTTCTCGGGGGAAAGTGCTCGTTTGCTACGCAAGCGTACCTGCGGAGGCTAGAACCTGGGCAACTTCAAGGTTTGGCAAGCAGCCCCTGAGACACTAGAATCCAAGCTTCCAAAGGGAAAAGGCTGCTTTTGTCGGCAGAGCCACCTACCCTTGTTAGCACCCAGCATAAGTACCTGCAGGATGGGAGCTGCGAAGGGAAACGAACGGGACACACTGGGCACCTGAGAAGCGCCCCTCGACACTTGCAAGCAGCCTGTTTCTCTGGGGGAACATTCTCGTTTCCTCCCCGGGCGTGCCTGCAGTGAGTAGAAGCTGGGCCTTACTAGGCTTTCGCAAACAGCTCCGAGGCTACAAGAATCCAGATTTCCAAAGGGGAAAAGACTGCTTTTGGAAGCAGGGCCACCTATCCTAGTTCTCAGCAAACATGAGTCCCTGCAGTAGTGGAGCTGCCAAGGGAGAGCATGGCGAAACCCTGGCAACTTCGCTAAGTATCTTTTACTGTGCAGGCTTCGAAGTGTGGCAAGATCCTTGAAAGAGGCCTGGCCTGAGCGAGCCTTGAAGGCTCTACCTCTTCCGGGGGCCTAGCAGTGTAAAGGAGGAATTGTGCTCTTTGCTCAGCTTGGACCTCACATCGACGTCCTGCTAAACCAACAAGCCAGTCGGTGTGAGCTCCTGGATGGAAGGCTGAGCAGACTGTTTTTCTGAGTGCAGGTAGGGCCCTTGTCCTCACTGAGTCCACGTTCCCCAGCACATGAGACCGGCTCAGACTGTCGTCGTGAGCTGGGGCAAGCTGCGGCTACCTAGGTTTCCAAAGGAAGAGAGAGAGCAGTGGGCCGCCTTGGGCTCTCCATGCAAGAAGTGCTCCAAAGGGCCTACAAGGATGCTTGTTGCTCAGCAGGCAGAGAGGAGATGTGGGGGGGATAAGTGTGGTAGCATGGGAAACGGTGCGGAGGCCAGAGTGCTTGGAGTCCTGAAAGCTATTCTCGCGTTCCATTGAAGCACAACAATGGTGGAGACCTCATGGAAACCGAGGCACGCAGAGCTTGCCCGGTGGAAACTTAGGCACTACCCTGAGGCTAGTGTGGCCTTGCGCTTTCCATGGAAGAAAGAGGTCTGCGGGATTAACTCTCCTCCAGCGTGGCAGGAACCCGCTTTCTCGGGGGAAAGTGCTCGTTTGCTACGCAAGCGTACCTGCGGAGGCTAGAACCTGGGCAACTTCAAGGTTTGGCAAGCAGCCCCTGAGACACTAGAATCCAAGCTTCCAAAGGGAAAAGGCTGCTTTTGTCGGCAGAGCCACCTACCCTTGTTAGCAACCAGCATAAGCACCTGCAGGATGGGAGCTGCGAAGGAAAACGAACGAGACACACTGGGCACCTGAGAAGCGCCCCACGACACTTGCAAGAAGCCTGTTTTCCTGGGGGAACATTCTCGTTTCCTCCCCGGGCGTGCCTGCAGTGAGTAGAAGCTGGGCCTTCCTAGTGTTTTGCAAACAGCTCCAAGGCTACAAGAATCCAGATTTCCAAAGGGGAAAAGACTGCTTTTGGAAGCAGGGCCACCTATCCTAGTTCACAGCAAACATGAGTCCCTGCAGTAGTGGAGCTGCCAAGGGAGAGCATGGCGAAACCCTGGCAACTTCGCTAAGTATCTTTTACTGTGCAGGCTTCGAAGTGTGGCAAGATCCTTGCAGGAGGCCTGGCCTGAGCGAGCCTAGTTGGCTCTACCTCTTCCGGGGGCCTAGCAGTGTAAAGGAGGAATTGTGCTCTTTGCTCAGCTTGGACCTCACATCGACGTCCTGCTAAACCAACGAGCCAGTCGGTTTGAGCTCCTGGATGGAAGGCTGAGCAGAGTGTTTTTCTGAGTGCAGGTAGGGCCCTTGTCCTCACTGAGTCCACGTTCCCCAGCACATGAGACCGGCTCAGACTGTCGACGTAAGCTGGGGCAAGCTGCGGCAACCTAGGTTTCCAAAGGAAGAGAGAGAGCAGTGTGCCGCCTTGGGCTCTGCATGCAAGAAGTGCTCCAAAGGGCCTACAAGGATGCTTCTTGCTCAGCAGGCAGATAGGAGATGTGGGGGGGATCCGTGTGGTTGCATTGGAAACGGTGCGGAGGCCAGAGTTCTTGGAGTCCTGAAAGCTATCCTCGCGTTCCATTGACGCACAACAACGGTGGAGACCTCTTGGAAACCGAGGCACGCAGGGCTTGCCCGGTGGAAACTTAGGCACTACCCTGAGGCTCAGGGTGGCCTTGCGCTTTCCATGGAAGAAAGAGGTCTGCGGGATTAACTCTCCTCCAGCGTGGCAGGAACCCGGTTTCTCGGGGGAAAGTGCTCGTTTGCTACGCAAGCGTACCTGCAGAGGCTAGAACCTGGGCAACTTCAAGGTTTGGCAAGCAGCCCCTGAGACACTAGAATCCAAGCTTCCAAAGGGAAAAGGCTGCTTTTGTCGGCAGAGCCACCTACCCTTGTTAGCACCCAGCATAAGTACCTGCAGGATGGGAGCTGCGAAGGAAAACGAACGGGACACACTGGGCACCTGAGAAGCGCCCCTCGACACTTGCAAGCAGCCAGTTTTCCTGGGGGAACATTCTCGTTTCCTCCCCCGGCGTGCCTGCAGTGAGTTGAAGCTGGGCCTTCCTAGTGTTTTGCAAACAGCTCCAAGGCTACAAGAATGCAGATTTCCAAAGGGGAAAAGCCTGGTTTGGAAGCAGGGCCACCTATACTAGTTCACAGCAAACATGAGTCCCTGCAGTAGTGGAGCTGCCAAGGGAGAGCATGGCGAAACCCTGGCAACTTCGCTAAGTATCTTTTACTGTGCAGGCTTCGAAGTGTGGCAAGATCCCTTAAGGAGGGCTGGCCTCAGCGAGGACTAGTTGGCTCTACTTCTTCCGGGCGCCTAGCAGGGTAAAGGAGGAATTGTGCTCTTTGCTTAGCTTGGACGTCACATCGACGTCCTGCAAAACCAACGAGCCAGTCGGTGTGAGCTCCTCGATGGAAGGCTGAGCAGAGTGTTTTTCTGAGTGCAGGTAGGGTCCTTATCCTCACTGAGTCCACGTTCCCCAGCACATGAGACCGGCTCAGACTGTCGTCGTGAGCTGGGGCAAGCTGCGGCAACCTAGGTTTCCAAAGGAAGAGAGAGAGCAGTGTGCCGCCTTGGGCTCTGCATGCATTAAGTGTTCTGAAGGGCCTACACGCTGCTTGTTGCTCAGCAGGCAGAGATGAGATGTGGGGGGGATCCGTGTGGTAGCATGGGAAATGGTGCGGAGGCCAGAGTGCTTGGAGTCCTGAAATCTATCCTCGCGTTCCATTGAAGCACAACATCGGTGGAGACCTCATGGAAACCGAGGCACGCAGAGCTTGCCCGGTGGAAACTTAGGCACTACCCTGAGGCTCAGGGTGGCCTTGCGCTTTCCCAGGAGGAACGAGGTCTGCGGGATTAACTCTCCTCCAGCGTGGCAGGAACCCGGTTTCTCGGGGGAAAGTGCTCGTTTGCTACGCAAGCGTACCTGCGGAGGCTAGAACCAGGGCAACTTCAAGGTTTGGCAAGCAGCCCCTGAGACACTAGAATCCAAGCTTCCAAAGGGAAAAGGCTGCTTTTGTCGGCAGAGCCACCTACCCTTGTTAGCACCCAGCATAAGTACTTGCAGGATGGGAGCTGCGAAGGGAAACGAACGGGACACACTGGGCACCTGAAAAGCGCCCCTCGACACTTGCAAGCAGCCTGTTTTCCTGGGGGAACATTCTCGTTTCCTCCCCGGGCGTGCCTGCAGTGAGTAGAAGCTGGGCCTTCCTTGTGTTTTGCAAACAGCTCCAAGGCTACAAGAATCCAGATTTCCAAAGGGGAAAAGACTGCTTTTGGAAGCAGGGCCACCTATCCTAGTTCACAGCAAACATGAGTCCCTGCAGTAGTGGAGCTGCCAAGGGAGAGCATGGCGAAACCCTGGCAACTTCGCTAAGTATCTTTTACTGTGCAGGCTTCGAAGTGTGGCAAGATCCTTGCAGGAGGCCTGGCCTGAGCGAGCCTAGTTGTCTCTACCTCTTCCGGGGGCCTAGCAGTGTAAAGGAGGAATTGTGCTCTTTGCTCAGCTTGGACCTCACATCGACGTCCTGCTAAACCAACGAGCCAGTCGGTGTGAGCTCCTGGATGGAAGGCTGAGCAGAGTGTTTTTCTGAGTGCATGTAAAGCCCTTGTCCTCACTGAATCCACGTTCCCCAGCACATGAGACCGGCTCAGACTGTCGTCGTGAGCTGGGGCAAGCTGCGGCTACCTAGGTTTCCAAAGGAAGTGAGAGAGCAGTGTGCCGCCTTGGGCTCTGCATGCAAGAAGTGTTCCGAAGGACCTACACGGCTGATTGTTGCTCAGCAGGCAGCGAGGAGATGTGGGGGGGATCCAAGTTGTAGCATGGGAAACGGTGCGGAGGCCAGAGTGCTTGGAGTCCTGAAAGCTATCCTCGCGTTCCATTGAAGCACAACAACGGTGGAGACCTCATGGAAACCGAGGCACGCAGAGCTTGCCCGGTGGAAACTTAGGCACTACCCTGAGGCTCAGGGTGGCCTTGCGCTTTCCCAGGAGGAACGAGGTCTGCGGGATTAACTCTCCTCCAGCGTGGCAGGAACCCGCTTTCTCGGGGGAAAGTGCTCGTTTGTTACGCAAGCGTACCTGCGGAGGCTAGAACCTGGGCAACTTCAAGGTTTGGCAAGCAGCCCCTGAGACACTAGAATCCAAGCTTCCAAAGGGAAAAGGCTGCTTTTGTCGGCAGAGCCACCTAACCTTGTTAGCACCCAGCATAAGTACCTGCAGGATGGGAGCTGCGAAGGGAAACGAACGGGACACACTGGGCACCTGAGAAGCGCCCCTCGACACTTGCAAGCAGCCTGTTTCTCTGGGGGAACATTCTCGTTTCCTCCCCGGGCGTGCCTGCAGTGAGTAGAAGCTGGGCCTTCCTAGGCTTTCGCAAACAGCTCCGAGGCTACAAGAATCCAGATTTCCAAAGGGGAAAAGACTGCTTTTGGAAGCAGGGCCACCTATCCTAGTTCTCAGCAAACATGAGTCCCTGCAGTAGTGGAGCTGCCAAGGGAGAGCATGGCGAAACCCTGGCAACTTCGCTAAGTATCTTTTACTGTGCAGGCTTCGAAGTGTGGCAAGATCCTTGAAAGAGACCTGGCCTGAGCGAGCCTTGTTGGCTCTACTTCTTCCGGGCGCCTAGCAGGGTAAAGGAGGAATTGTGCTCTTTGCTTAGCTTAGACGTCACATCGACGTCCTGCAAAACCAACGAGCCAGTCGGTGTGAGCTCCTCGATGGAAGGCTGCGCAGAGTGTTTTTCTGAGTGCAGGTAGGGTCCTTATCCTCACTGAGTCCACGTTCCCCAGCACATGAGACCGGCTCAGACTGTCGTCGTGAGCTGGGGCAAGCTGCGGCAACCTAGGTTTCCAAAGGAAGAGAGAGAGCAGTGTGCCGCCTTGGGCTCTGCATGCAAGAAGTGTTCTGAAGGGCCTACACGCTGCTTGTTGCTCAGCAGGCAGAGATGAGACGTGGGGGGGATCCGTGTGGTCGCATGGGAAAAGGTGCGGAGGCCAGAGTGCTTGGAGTCCTGAAATCTATCCTCGCGTTCCATTGAAGCACAACATCGGTGGAGACCTCATGGAAAACGAGGCACGCAGAGCTTGCCCGGTGGAAACTTAGGCACTACCCTGAGGCTCAGGGTGGCCTTGCGCTTTCCATGGAAGAAAGAGGTATGCGGGATTAACTCTCCTCCAGCGTGGCAGGAACCCGGTTTCTCGGGGGAAAGTGCTCGTTTGCTACGCAAGCGTACCTGCGGAGGCTAGAACCTGGGCAACTTCAAGGTTTGGCAAGCAGCCCCTGAGACACTAGAATCCAAGCTTCCAAAGGGAAAAGGCTGCTTTTGTCGGCAGAGCCACCTAACCTTGTTAGCACCCAGCATAAGTACCTGCAGGATGGGAGCTGCGAAGGGAAACGAACGGGACACACTGGGCACCTGAGAAGCGCCCCTCGACACTTGCAAGCAGCCTGTTTCTCTGGGGGAACATTCTCGTTTCCTCCCCGGGCGTGCCTGCAGTGAGTAGAAGCTGGGCCTTCCTAGGCTTTCGCAAACAGCTCCGAGGCTACAAGAATCCAGATTTCCAAAGGGGAAAAGACTGCTTTTGGAAGCAGGGCCACCTATCCTAGTTCTCAGCAAACATGAGTCCCTGCAGTAGTGGAGCTGCCAAGGGAGAGCATGGCGAAACCCTGGCAACTTCGCTAAGTATCTTTTACTGTGCAGGCTTCGAAGTGTGGCAAGATCCTTGAAAGAGACCTGGCCTGAGCGAGCCTTGTTGGCTCTACTTCTTCCGGGCGCCTAGCAGGGTAAAGGAGGAATTGTGCTCTTTGCTTAGCTTAGACGTCACATCGACGTCCTGCAAAACCAACGAGCCAGTCGGTGTGAGCTCCTCGATGGAAGGCTGCGCAGAGTGTTTTTCTGAGTGCAGGTAGGGTCCTTATCCTCACTGAGTCCACGTTCCCCAGCACATGAGACCGGCTCAGACTGTCGTCGTGAGCTGGGGCAAGCTGCGGCAACCTAGGTTTCCAAAGGAAGAGAGAGAGCAGTGTGCCGCCTTGGGCTCTGCATGCAAGAAGTGTTCTGAAGGGCCTACACGCTGCTTGTTGCTCAGCAGGCAGAGATGAGACGTGGGGGGGATCCGTGTGGTCGCATGGGAAAAGGTGCGGAGGCCAGAGTGCTTGGAGTCCTGAAATCTATCCTCGCGTTCCATTGAAGCACAACATCGGTGGAGACCTCATGGAAAACGAGGCACGCAGAGCTTGCCCGGTGGAAACTTAGGCACTACCCTGAGGCTCAGGGTGGCCTTGCGCTTTCCATGGAAGAAAGAGGTATGCGGGATTAACTCTCCTCCAGCGTGGCAGGAACCCGGTTTCTCGGGGGAAAGTGCTCGTTTGCTACGCAAGCGTACCTGCGGAGGCTAGAACCTGGGCAACTTCAAGGTTTGGCAAGCAGCCCCTGAGACACTAGAATCCAAGCTTCCAAAGGGAAAAGGCTGCTTTTGTCGGCAGAGCCACCTACCCTTGTTAGCACCCAGCATAAGTACCTGCAGGATGGGAGCTGCGAAGGGAAACGAATGGGACACACTGGGCACCTGAGAAGCGCCCCTCGACACTTGCAAGCAGCCTGTTTCTCTGGGGGAACATACTCGTTTTCTTCCCGGGCGTGCCTGCAGTGAGTAGAAGCTGGGCCTTCCTAGGCTTTCGCAAACAGCTCCGAGGCTACAAGAATCCAGATTTCCAAAGGGGAAAAGACTGCTTTTGGAAGCAGGGCCACCTATCCTAGTTCACAGCAAACATGAGTCCCTGCAGTAGTGGAGCTGCCAAGGGAGAGCCTGGCGAAACCCTGGCAACTTCGCTAAGTATCTTTTACTGTGCAGGCGTCGAAGTGTGGCAAGATCACTGACGGAGGGCTGGCCTGAGCAAGGCCTATTTGGCAAAAACTCTTTCCGAGGTCTAGCAGGGTAAAGGAGGAATTGTGCTCTTTGCTCAGCTTGGACCTCACATCGACGTCCTGCTAAACCAACGAGCCAGTCGGTGTGAGCTCCTGGATGGAAGGCTGAGCAGACTGTTTTTCTGAGTGCAGGTAGGGCCCTTGTCCTCACTGAGTCCACGTTCCCCAGCACATGAGACCGGCTCAGACTGTCGTCGTGAGCTGGGGCAAGCTGCGGCAAGCTAGGTTTCCAAAGTAAGAGAGAGAGCAGTGTGCCGCCTTGGGCTCTGCATGCAAGAAGTGTTCTGAAGGGCCTACACGCTGCTTGTTGCTCAGCAGGCAGAGATGAGACGTGGGGGGGATCCGTGTGGTAGCATGGGAAATGGTGCGGAGACCAGAGTGCTTGGAGTCCTGAAATCTATCCTCGCGTTCCATTGAAGCACAACATCGGTGGAGACCTCATGGAAACCGAGGCACGCAGAGCTTACCCGGTGGAAACTTAGGCACTACCGTGAGGCTCAGGGTGGCCTTGCGCTTCCCCAGGAAGAACGAGGTCTTCGGGATTAACTCTCCTCCAGCATGACAGGAACCCTGTTCCTCGGGTGAAAGTGCTCGTTTTCTACGCAACGTACCAGCGGAATCCATAACCTGGGCAACTTCAAGGTTTGGCAAGCAGACCCTGAGACACTAGAATCCAAGCTTCCAAAGGGAAAACGCTGCTTTTGTCGGCAGAGCTACCTACCCTTCTTAGCACCCAGCATAAGCACCTGCAGGATGGGAGCTGCGAAGCGAAACAAACGGGACACACTGGGCACCTGAGAAGCGCCCCTTGACACTAACAAGCAGCCTGTTTCTCTGGGGGAACATACTCGTTTCCTCCCCGGGCGTGCCTGCAGTGAGTAGAAGCTGGGCCTTCCTAAGCTTTCGCAAACAGCTCCGAGGCTACAAGAATCCAGATTTCCAAAGGGGAAAAGACTGCTTTTGGAAGCAGGGCCACCTATCCTAGTTCACTGCAAACATGAGTCCCTGCAGTAGTGGAGCTGCCAAGGGAGAGCAAGGCGAAACGCTGGCAACTTCGCTAAGTATCTTTTACTGTGCAGGCTTCGAAGTGTGGCAAGATCCTTGCAGGAGGCCTGGCCTGAGCGAGCCTAGTTGGCTCTCCCTCTTCCGGGGGCCTAGCAGTGTAAAGGAGGAATTGTGCTCTTTGCTCAGCTTGGACCTCACATGGACGTCCTGCTAAACCAACGAGCCAGTCGGTTTGAGCTCCTGGATGGAAGGCTGAGCAGAGTGTTTTTCTGAGTGCAGGTAGGGCCCTTGTCCTCACTGAGTCCACGTTCCCCATCACATGAGACCGGCTCAGACTGTCGTCGTGAGCTGGGGCAAGCTGCGGCAACCTAGGTTTCCAAAGAAGAGAGAGAGCAGTGTGCCGCCTTGGGCTCTCCATGCAAGAAGTGCTCCAAAGGGCCTACAAGGATGCTTGTTGCTCAGCAGGCAGCGAGGAGATGTGGGGGGGATCCGTGTGGTAGCATGGGAAACGGTGCGGAGGCCAGAGTGCTTGGAGTCCTGAAAGCTATTCTCGCGTTCCATTGAAGCACAACAACGGTGGAGACCTCATGGAAACCGAGGCACGCAGAGCTTGCATGGTGGAAACTTAGGCACTACCCTGAGGCTAGGGTGGCCTTGCGCTTTCCATGGAAGAAAGAGGTCTGCGGGATTAACTCTCCTCCAGCGTGGCAGGAACCCGCTTTCTCGGGGGAAAGTGCTCGTTTGCTACGCAAGCGTACCTGCAGAGGCAAGAACCTGGGCAACTTCAAGGTTTGGCCAGCAGCCCCTGAGACACTAGAATCCAAGCTTCCAAAGGGAAAAGGCTGCTTTTGTCGGCAGAGCCACCTACCCTTGTTAGCACTCAGCATAAATACCTGCAGGACGGGAGCTGAGAAGGGAAACAAACGGGACACACTGGGCACCTGAGAAGCTCCCCTCGACACTTGCAAGCAGCCTGTTTCTCTGGGGGAACATTCTCGTTTCTTCCCCGCGCGAGCCTTCAGTGAGTAGAAGCTGGGCCTTCTTAGGCTTTCGCAAACAGCTCCGAGGCTACAAGAATCCAGATTTCCAAAGGGGAAAAGTCTGCTTTTGGAAGCAGGGCCACCTATCCTAGTTCACAGCAAACATGAGTCCCTGCAGTAGTGGAGCTGCCGAGGGAGAGCATGGCGAAACCCTGGCAACTTCGCTATGTATCTTTTACTGTGCCGGCTTCGAAGTGTGGCAAGATCCTTGAAGGAGGGCTGGCCTGAGCGAGCCTAGTTGGCTCTACCTCTTCCGGGGGCCTAGCAGTGTAAAGGAGGAATTGTGCTCTTTGCTCAGCTTGGACGTCACATCGACGTCCTGCTAAACAAACGAGCCAGTCGGTGTGAGCTCCTGGATGGAAGGCTGAGCAGAGTGTTTTTCTGAGTGCATGTAAAGCCCTTGTCCTCACTGAATCCACGTTCCCCAGCACATGAGACCGGCTCAGACTGTCGTCGTGAGCTGGGGCAAGCTGCGGCTACCTAGGTTTCCAAAGGAAGTGAGAGAGCAGTGTGCCGCCTTGGGCTCTGCATGCAAGAAGTGTTTCGAAGGACCTACACGGCTGATTGTTGCTCAGCAGGCAGCGAGGAGATGTGGGGGGGATCCGTGTTGTAGCATGGGAAACGGTGCGGAGGCCAGAGTGCTTGGAGTCCTGAAAGCTATCCTCGCGTTCCATTGAAGCACAACAACGGTGGAGACCTCATGGAAACCGAGGCACGCAGAGCTTGCCCGGTGGAAACTTAGGCACTACCCTGAGGCTCAGGGTGGCCTTGCGCTTTCCCAGGAGGAACGAGGTCTGCGGGATAAACTCTCCTCCAGCGTGGCAGGAACCCGCTTTCTCGGGGGAAAGTGCTCGTTTGCTACGCAAGCGTACCTGTGGAGGCTAGAACCTGGGCAACTTCAAGGTTTGGCAAGCAGCCCCGGAGACACTAGAATCCAAGCTTCCAAAGGGAAAAGGCTGCTTTTGTCGGCAGAGCCACCTACCCTTTTTAGCACCCAGCATAAGTACCTGCAGAATGGGAGCTGCGAAGGGAAACGAACGGGACACACTGGGCACCTGAGAAGCGCCCCTCGACACTTGCAAGCAGCCTGTTTCTCTGGGGGAACATTCTCGTTTCCTCCCCGGGCGTGCCTGCAGTGAGTAGAAGCTGGGCCTTACTAGGCTTTCGCAAACAGCTCCGAGGCTACAAGAATCCAGATTTCCAAAGGGGAAAAGACTGCTTTTGGAAGCAGGGCCACCTATCCTAGTTCTCAGCAAACATGAGTCCCTGCAGTAGTGGAGCTGCCAAGGGAGAGCATGGCGAAACCCTGGCAACTTCGCTAAGTATCTTTTACTGTGCAGGCTTCGAAGTGTGGCAAGATCCTTGAAAGAGGCCTGGCCTCAGCGAACCTTGTTGGCTCTACCTCTTCCGGGGGCCTAGCAGTGTAAAGGAGGAATTGTGCTCTTTGCTCATTTTGGACCTCACATGGACGTCCTGATAAACCAACGAGCCAGTCGGTTTGAGCTCCTGGATGGAAGGCTGAGCAGAGTGTTTTTCTGAGTGCATGTAAAGCCCGTGTCCTCACGAATCCACGTTCCCCAGCACATGAGACCGGCTCAGACTGTCGTCGTGAGCTGGGGCAAGCTGCGGCAACCTAGGTTTCCAAAGGAAGAGAGAGAGCAGTGTGCCGCCTTGGGCTCTGCATGCAAGAAGTGTTCCGAAGGACCTACACGGCTCCTTTTTGCTCAGCAGGCAGAGAGGAGATGTGGGGGTGATCCGTGTGGTAGCATGGGAAACGGTGTGGAGGCCAGAGTGCTTGCAGTCCTGAAAGCTATCCTCGCGTTCCATTGAAGCACAACAACGGTGGAGACCTCATGGAAACCGAGGCACGCAGAGCTTGCCCGGCGGAAACTTAGGAACTACCCTGAGGCTCAGGGTGGCCTTGCGCTTTCCATGGAAGAAAGAGGTCTGCGGGATTAACTCTCCTCCAGCGTGGCAGGAACCCGGTTTCTCGGGGGAAAGTGCTCGTTTGCTACGCAAGCGTACCTGCGGAGGCTAGAACCTGGGCAACTTCAAGGTTTGGC
This sequence comes from Eschrichtius robustus, assembly GCF_028021215.1. Classification (NCBI taxonomy): domain Eukaryota; kingdom Metazoa; phylum Chordata; class Mammalia; order Artiodactyla; family Eschrichtiidae; genus Eschrichtius; species Eschrichtius robustus. Next base: position 37,953 of record NW_027175514.1, on the reverse strand, counting down.
AAGCAGCCCCTGAGACACTAGAATCCAAGCTTCCAAAGGGAAAAGGCTGCTTTTGTCGGCAGAGCCACGTACCCTTCTTAGCACCCAGCATAAGCACCTGCAGGATGGGAGCTGCGAAGGAAAACAAACGGGACACACTGGGCACCTGAGAAACGCCCCTCGACACTTGCAAGCAGCCTGTTTCTCTGGGGGAACATTCTCGTTTCCTCCCCGGGCATGCCTGCATTGAGTAGAAGGTGGGCCTTCCTAGGCTTTCGCAAACAGCTCCGAGGCTACAAGAATCCAGATTTCCAAAGGGGAAAAGACTGCTTTTGGAAGCAGGGCTACCTATCTTAGTTCACAGCAAACATGACTCCCTGCAGTAGTGGAGCTGCCAAGGGAGAGCATGGCGAAACCCTGGCAACTTCGCTAAGTACCTTTTACTCTGCAGGCATCGAAGTGTGGCAAGAATCACTGACGGAGGGCTGGCCTGAGTAAGGCGTATTTGGCAAAACCTCTTTCCGAGGCCTAGCAGGGTAAAGGAGGAATTGTGCTCTTTGCTCAGCTTGGACCTCACATCGACGTCCTGCTAAACCAACGAGCCAGTCGGTGTGAGCTCCTGGATGGAAGGCTGAGCAGACTGTTTTTCTGAGTGCAGGTAGGGCCCTTGTCCTCACTGAGTCCACGTTCCCCAGCACATGAGACCGGCTCAAACTGTCGTCGTGAGCTGGGGCAAGCTGCGGCAACCTAGTTTTCCAAAGGAAGTGAGAGAGCAGTGTGCCGCCTTGGGCTCTGCATGCAAGAAGTGCTCCAAAGGGCCTACAAGGATGCTTGTTGCTCAGCAGGCAGAGAGGAGATGTGGGGGGTATCCGTGTGGTAGCATGGGAAACGGTGTGGAGGCCAGAGTGCTTAGAGTCCTGAAAGCTATCCTCGCCTTCCATTGAAGCAAAACAACGGTGGAGACCTCATGGTAACCGAGGCACGCAGAGCTTCCCCGTTGGAAACTTAGGCATTACCCTGAGGCTCAGGGTGGCCTTGCACTTTCCCAGGAGGAACGAGGTCTGCGGGATTAACTCTCCTCCAGCGTGGCAGGAACCCGCTTTCTCGGGGGAAAGTGCTCGTTTGCTACGCAAGCATACCTGCGGAGGCTAGAACCTGGGCAACTTCAAGGTTTGGCAAGCAGACCCTGAGACACTAGAATCCAAGCTTCCAAAGGGAAAAGGCTGCTTTTGTCGGCAGAGCCACCTACCCTTGTTAGCACCCAGCATAAGTACCTGCAGGATGGGTTCTGCGAAGGAAAACAAACGGGACACACTGGGCACCTGAGAAGCGCCCCTCGACACTTGCAAGCAGCAAGTTTTCCTGGGGGAACATTCTCGTTTCCTCCCCGGGCGTGCCTGCAGTGAGTAGAAGCTGGGCCTTCCTAGTGTTTTGCAAACAGCTCCAAGGCTACAAGAATCCAGATTTCCAAAGGGGAAAAGCCTGGTTTGGAAGCAGGGCCACCTATACTAGTTCACAGCAAACATGAGTCCCTGCAGTAGTGGAGCTGCCAAGGGAGAGCATGGCGAAACCCTGGCAACTTCGCTAAGTATCTTTTACTGTGCAGGCTTCGAAGTGTGGCAAGATCACTGACGGAGGGCTGGCCTGAGCGAGGACTAGTTGGCTCTACTTCTTCCGGGCGCCTAGCAGGGTGAAGGAGGAATTGTGCTCTTTGCTTATCTTGGACCTCACATCGACGTCCTGCAAAACCAACGAGCCAGTCGGTGTGAGCTCCTCGATGGAAGGCTGGGCAGAGTGTTTTTCTGAGTGCAGGTAGGGTCCTTATCCTCACTGAGTCCACGTTCCCCAGCACATGAGACCGGCTCAGACTGTCGTCGAGAGCTGGGTCAAGCTGCGGCAACCTAGGTTTCCAAAGGAAGAGAGAGAGCAGTGTGCCACCTTGGGCTCTGCATGCAAGAAGTGTTCCGAAGGGCCTACACGCTGCTTGTTGCTCAGCAGGCAGAGATGAGACGTGGGGGGGATCCGTGTGGTAGCATGGGAAATGGTGCGGAGGCCAGAGTGCTTGGAGTCCTGAAATCTATCCTCGCGTTCCATTGAAGCACAACATCGGTGGAGACCTCTTGGAAACCGAGGCACGCAGAGCTTACCCGGTGGAAACTTAGGCACTACCCTGAGGCTCAGGGTGGCCTTGCGCTTCCCCAGGAAGAACGAGGTCTTCGGGATTAACTCTCCACGAGCGTGACAGGAACCCTGTTCCTCGGGTGAAAGTGCTCGTTTTCTACGCAACGTACCTGCGGAGGCCATAACCTGGGCAACTTCAAGGTTTGGCAAGCAGACCCTGAGACACTAGAATCCAAGCTTCCAAAAGGAAAACGCTGCTTTTGTCGGCAGAGCTACCTACCCTTGTTAGCACCCAGCATAAGCACCTGCAGGATGGGAGCTGCGAAGCGAAACAAACGGGACACACTGGGCACCTGAGAAGCGCCCCTTGACACTAGCAAGCAGCCTGTTTCTCTGGGGGAACATACTCGTTTCCTCCCCGGGAGTGCCTGCAGTGAGTAGAAGCTGGGCCTTCCTAGGCTTTCGCAAACAGCTCCGAGGCTACAAGAATCCAGATTTCCAAAGGGGAAAAGACTGCTTTTGGAAGCAGGGCCACCTATCCTAGTTCACTGCAAACATGAGTCCCTGCAGTAGTGGAGCTGCCAAGGGAGAGCATGGCGAAACGCTGGCAACTTCGCTAAGTATCTTTTACTGTGCAGGCTTCGAAGTGTGGCAAGATACTTGAAAGAGGCCTGGCCTGAGCGAGTCTAGTTGGCTCTACCTCTTCCGGGGGGCTAGCAGTGTAAAGGAGGAATTGTGCTCTTTGCTCAGCTTGGACCTCACATGGACGTCCTGCTCAACCAACGAGCCAGTCGGTGTGAGCTCCTGGATGGAAGGCTGAGCAGAGTGTTTTTCTGAGTGCATGTAAAGCCCTTGTCCTCACAAATCCACGTTCCCCAGCACATGAGACCGGCTCAGACTGTCGTCGTGAGCTGGGGCAAGCTGCGGCAACCTAGGTTTCCAAAGGAAGAGAGAGAGAAGTGTGCCGCCTTGGGCTCTGCATGCAAGAAGTGTTCCGAAAGACTTACATGGCTGCTTGTTGCTCAGCAGGCAGAGAGGAGATGTGGGGGGGATCCGTGTGGTAGCATGGGAAACGGTGCGGAGGCCAGAGTGCTTGGAGTCCTGAAAGCTATTCTCGCGTTCCATTGAAGCACAACAACGGTGGAGACCTCATGGAAACCAAGGCACGCAGAGCTTGCACGGTGGAAACTTAGGCACTACCCTGAGGCTAGGGTGGCCTTGCGCTTTCCATGGAAGAAAGAGGTCTGCGGGATTAACTCTCCTCCAGCGTGGAAGGAACCCGCTTTCTCGGGGGAAAGTGCTCGTTTGCTACGCAAGCGTACCTGTGGAGGCTAGAACCTGGGCAAATTCAAGGTTTGGCAAGCAGACCCTGAGACACTAGAATCCAAGCTTCCAAAGGGAAAAGGCTGCTTTTGTCGGCAGAGCCACCTACCCTTGTTAGCACCCAGCATAAGTACCTGCAGGATGGGAGCTGCGAAGGGAAACGAACGGGACACACTGGGCACCTGAGAAGCGCCCCTCGACACTTGCAAGCAGCCTGTTTCTCTGGGGGAACATTCTCGTTTCCTCCCCGGGCGTGCCTGCAGTGAGTAGAAGCTGGGCCTTACTAGGCTTTCGCAAACAGCTCCGAGGCTACAAGAATCCAGATTTCCAAAGGGGAAAAGACTGCTTTTGGAAGCAGGGCCACCTATCCTAGTTCTCAGCAAACATGAGTCCCTGCAGTAGTGGAGCTGCCAAGGGAGAGCATGGCGAAACCCTGGCAACTTCGCTAAGTATCTTTTACTGTGCAGGCTTCGAAGTGTGGCAAGATCCTTGAAAGAGGCCTGGCCTGAGCGAGCCTTGTTGGTTCTACCTCTTCCGGGGGCCTAGCAGTGTAAAGGAGGAATTGTGCTCTTTGCTCATTTTGGACCTCACATGGACGTCCTGATAAACCAACGAGCCAGTCGGTGTGAGCTCCTGGATGGAAGGCTGAGCAGAGTGTTTTTCTGAGTGCATGTAAAGCCCTTGTCCTCACGAATCCACGTTCCCCAGCACATGAGACCGGCTCAGACTGTCGTCGTGAGCTGGGGCAAGCTGCGGCAACCTAGGTTTCCAAAGGAAGAGAGAGAGCAGTGTGCCGCCTTGGGCTCTGCATGCAAGAAGTGTTCCGAAGGACCTACACGGCTGCTTGTTGCTCAGCAGGCAGAGAGGAGATGTGGGGGGGATCCGTGTGGTAGCATGGGAAACGGTGTGGAGGCCAGAGTGCTTGCAGTCCTGAAAGCTATCCTCGCGTTCCATTGAAGCACAACAACGGTGGAGACCTCATGGAAACCGAGGCACGCAGAGCTTGCCCGGTGGAAACTTAGGCACTACCCTGAGGCTCAGGGTGGCCTTGCGCTTTCCATGGAAGAAAGAGGTCTGCGGGATTAACTCTCCTCCAGCGTGGCAGGAACCCGCTTTCTCGGGGGAAAGTGCTCGTTTGCTACGCAAGCGTACCTGCGGAGGCTAGAACCTGGGCAACTTCAAGGTTTGGCAAGCAGCCCCTGAGGCACTAGAATCCAAGCTTCCAAAGGGAAAAGGCTGCTTTTGTCGGCAGAGCCACGTACCCTTCTTAGCACCCAGCATAAGCACCTGCAGAATGGGAGCTGCGAAGGAAAACAAACGGGACACACTGGGCACCTCAGAAGCGCCCCTCGACACTTGCAAGCAGCCTGTTTCTCTGGGGGAACATTCTCGTTTCCTCCCCGGGCGTGCCTGCAGTGAGTTGAAGCTGGGCCTTACTAGGCTTTCGCAAACAGCTCCGAGGCTACAAGAATCCAGATTTCCAAAGGGGAAAAGACTGCTTTTGGAAGCAGGGCCACCTATCCTAGTTCACAGCAAACATGAGTCCCTGCAGTAGTGGAGCTGCCAAGGGAGAGCATGGCGAAACCCTGGCAACTTCGCTAAGTATCTTTTACTGTGCAGGCGTCGAAGTGTGGCAAGATCACTGACGGAGGGTTGGCCTGAGCAAGGCCTATTTGGCAAAAACTCTTTCCGAGGCCTAGCAGGGTAAAGGAGGAATTGTGCTCTTTGCTCAGCTTGGACCTCACATGGACGTCCTGCTCAACCAACGAGCCAGTCGGTGTGAGCTCCTGGATGGAAGGCTGAGCAGAGTGTTTTTCTGAGTGCATGTAAAGCCCTTGTCCTCACAAATCCACGTTCCCCAGCACATGAGACCGGCTCAGACTGTCGTCGTGAGCTGGGGCAAGCTGCGGCAACCTAGGTTTCCAAAGGAAGAGAGAGAGCAGTGTGCCACCTTGGGCTCTGCATGCAAGAAGTGTTCCGAAGGGCCTACACGCTGCTTGTTGCTCAGCAGGCAGAGATGAGACGTGGGGGGGATCCGTGTGGTAGCATGGGAAATGGTGCGGAGGCCAGAGTGCTTGGAGTCCTGAAATCTATCCTCGCGTTCCATTGAAGCACAACATCGGTGGAGACCTCATGGAAACCGAGGCACGCAGAGTTTACCCGGTGGAAACTTAGGCACTACCCTGAGGCTCAGGGTGGCCTTGCGCTTCCCCAGGAAGAACGAGGTCTTCGGGATTAACTCTCCTCCAGCGTGACAGGAACCCTGTTCCTCGGGTGAAAGTGCTCGTTTTCTACGCAACGTACCTGCGGAGGCCATAACCTGGGCAACTTCAAGGTTTGGCAAGCAGACCCTGAGACACTAGAATCCAAGCTACCAAAAGGAAAACGCTGCTTTTGTCGGCAGAGCTACCTACCCTTGTTAGCACCCAGCATAAGCACCTGCAGGATGGGAGCTGCGAAGCGAAACAAACGGGACACACTGGGCACCTGAGAAGCGCCCCTTGACACTAGCAAGCAGCCTGTTTCTCTGGGGGAACATACTCGTTTCCTCCCCGGGAGGGCCTGCAGTGAGTAGAAGCTGGGCCTTCCTAGGCTTTCGCAAACAGCTCCGAGGCTACAAGAATCCAGATTTCCAAAGGGGAAAAGACTGCTTTTGGAAGCAGGGCCACCTATCCTAGTTCACTGCAAACATGAGTCCCTGCAGTAGTGGAGCTGCCAAGGGAGAGCATGGCGAAACGCTGCCAACTTCGCTAAGTATCTTTTACTGTGCAGGCTTCGAAGTGTGGCAAGATACTTGAAAGAGGCCTGGGCTGAGCGAGTCTAGTTGGCTCTACCTCTTCCGGGGGGCTAGCAGTGTAAAGGAGGAATTGTGCTCTTTGCTCAGCTTGGACCTCACATGGACGTCCTGCTCAACCAACGAGCCAGTCAGTTTGAGCTCCTGGATGGAAGGCTGAGCAGAGTGTTTTTCTGAGTGCATGTAAAGCCCTTGTCCTCACAAATCCACGTTCCCCAGCACATGAGACCGGCTCAGACTGTCGTCGTGAGCTGGGGCAAGCTGCGGCAACCTAGGTTTCCAAAGGAAGAGAGAGAGCAGTGTGCCGCCTTGGGCTCTCCATGCAAGAAGTGCTCCAAAGGGCCTACAAGGATGCTTGTTGCTCAGCAGGCAGAGAGGAGATGTGGGGGGGATCCGTGTGGTAGCATGGGAAACGGTGCGGAGGCCAGAGTGCTTGGAGTCCTGAAAGCTATTCTCGCGTTCCATTGAAGCACAACAACGGTGGAGACCTCATGGAAACCGAGGCACGCAGAGCTTGCACGGTGGAAACTTAGGCACTACCCTGAGGCTAGGGTGGCCTTGCGCTTTCCATGGAAGAAAGAGGTCTGCGGGATTAACTCTCCTCCAGCGTGGCAGGAACCCGCTTTCTCGGGGGAAAGTGCTCGTTTGCTACGCAAGCGTACCTGCAGAGGCAAGAACCTGGGCGACTTCAAGGTTTGGCAAGCAGCCCCTGAGACACTAGAATCCAAGCTTCCAAAGGGAAAAGGCTGCTTTTGTCGGCAGAGCCACCTACCCTTGTTAGCACCCAGCATAAGTACCTGCAGGACGGGAGCTGCGAAGGGAAACAAACGGGACACACTGGGCACCTGAGAAGCGCCCCTCGACACTTGCAAGCAGCCTGTTTCTCTGGGGGAACATTCTCGTTTCCTCCCCGCGCGAGCCTTCAGTGAGTAGAAGCTAGGCCTTCCTAGGCTTTCGCAAACAGCTCCGAGGCTACAAGAATCCAGATTTCCAAAGGGGAAAAGTCTGCTTTTGGAAGCAGGGCCACCTATCCTACTTCACAGCAAACATGAGTCCCTGCAGTAGTGGAGCTGCCGAGGGAGAGCATGGCGAAACCCTGGCAACTTCGCTATGTATCTTTTACTGTGCCGGCTTCGAAGTGTGGCAAGATCCTTGAAGGAGGAATGGCCTGAGCGAGCCTAGTTGGCTCTACCTCTTCCGGGGGCCTAGCAGTGTAAAGGAGGAATTGTGCTCTTTGCTCAGCTTGGACGTCACATCGACGTCCTGCTAAACAAACGAGCCAGTCGGTGTGAGCTCCTGGATGGAAGGCTGAGCAGAGTGTTTTTCTGAGTGCATGTAAAGCCCTTGTCCTCACTGAATCCACGTTCCCCAGCACATGAGACCGGCTCAGACTGTCGTCGTGAGCTGGGGCAAGCTGCGGCTACCTAGGTTTCCAAAGGAAGTGAGAGAGCAGTGTGCCGCCTTGGGCTCTGCATGCAAGAAGTGTTCCGAAGGACCTACACGGCTGATTGCTGCTCAGCAGGCAGCGAGGAGATGTGGGGGGGATCCGTGTTGTAGCATGGGAAACGGTGCGGAGGCCAGAGTGCTTGGAGTCCTGAAAGCTATCCTCGCGTTCCATTGAAGCACAACAACGGTGGAGACCTCATGGAAACCGAGGCACGCAGAGCTTGCCCGGTGGAAACTTAGGCACTACCCTGAGGCTCAGGGTGGCCTTGCGCTTTCCATGGAAGAAAGAGATATGCGGGATTAACTCTCCTCCAGCGTGGCAGAAACCCGGTTTCTCGGGGGAAAGTGCTCGTTTGCTACACAAGCGTACCTGCGGAGGCTAGAACATGGGCAACTTCAAGGTTTGGCAAGCAGACCCTGAGACACTAGAATCCAAGCTTCCAAAGGGAAAAGGCTGCTTTTGTCGGCAGAGCCACCTACCCTTGTTAGCACCCAGCATAAGCACCTGCAGGATGGGAGCTGCGAAGGGAAACGAACGGGACACACTGGGCACCTGAGAAGCGCCCCTCAACACTTGCAAGCAGCCTGTTTCTCTGGGGGAACATACTCGTTTTCTTCCCGGGCGTGCCTGCAGTGAGTAGAAGCTGGGCCTTCCTAGGCTTTCGCAAACAGCTCCGAGGCTACAAGAATCCAGATTTCCAAAAGGGAAAAGACTGCTTTTGGAAGCAGGGCCACCTATCCTAGTTCACAGCAAACATGAGTCCCTGCAGTAGTGGAGCTGCCAAGGGAGAGCATGGCGAAACCCTGGCAACTTCGCTAAGTATCTTTTACTGTGCAGGCGTCGAAGTGTGGCAAGATCACTGACGGAGGGCTGGCCTGAGCAAGGCCTATTTGGCAAAAACTCTTTCCGAGGCCTAGCAGGGTAAAGGAGGAATTGTGCTCTGTGCTCAGCTTGGACCTCACATCGACGTCCTGCTAAACCAACGAGCCAGTCGGTGTGAGCTCCTGGATGGAAGGCTGAGCAGACTGTTTTTCTGAGTGCAGGTAGGGCCCTTGTCCTCACTGAGTCCACGTTCCCCAGCACATGAGACCGGCTCAGACTGTCGTCGTGAGCTGGGGCAAGCTGCGGCTACCTAGGTTTCCAAAGGAAGAGAGAGAGCAGTGGGCCGCCTTGGGCTCTCCATGCAAGAAGTGCTCCAAAGGGCCTACAAGGATGCTTGTTGCTCAGCAGGCAGAGAGGAGATGTGGGGGGGATCCGTGTGGTAGCATGGGAAACGGTGCGGAGGCCAGAGTGCTTGGAGTCCTGAAAGCTATTCTCGCGTTCCATTGAAGCACAACAATGGTAGAGACCTCATGGAAACCGAGGCACGCAGAGCTTGCCCGGTGGAAACTTAGGCACTACCCTGAGGCTAGTGTGGCCTTGCGCTTTCCATGGAAGAAAGAGTTCTGCGGGATTAACTCTCCTCCAGCGTGGCAGGAACCCGCTTTCTCGGGGGAAAGTGCTCGTTTGCTACGCAAGCGTACCTGCGGAGGCTAGAACCTGGGCAACTTCAAGGTTTGGCAAGCAGCCCCTGAGACACTACAATCCAAGCTTCCAAAGGGAAAAGGCTGCTTTTGTCGGCAGAGCCACCTACCCTTGTTAGCAACCAGCATAAGCACCTGCAGGATGGGAGCTGCGAAGGAAAACGAACGAGACACACTGGGCACCTGAGAAGCGCCCCACGACACTTGCAAGAAGCCTGTTTTCCTGGGGGAACATTCTCGTTTCCTCCCCGGGCGTGCCTGCAGTGAGTAGAAGCTGGGCCTTCCTAGTGTTTTGCAAACAGCTCCAAGGCTACAAGAATCCAGATTTCCAAAGGGGAAAAGACTGCTTTTGGAAGCAGGGCCACCTATCCTAGTTCACAGCAAACATGAGTCCCTGCAGTAGTGGAGCTGCCAAGGGAGAGCATGGCGAAACCCTGGCAACTTCGCTAAGTATCTTATACTGTGCAGGCTTCGAAGTGTGGCAAGATCCTTGCAGGAGGCCTGGCCTGAGCGAGCCTAGTTGGCTCTACCTCTTCCGGGGGCCTAGCAGTGTAAAGGAGGAATTGTGCTCTTTGCTCAGCTTGGACCTCACATCGACGTCCTGCTAAACCAACGAGCCAGTCGGTTTGAGCTCCTGGATGGAAGGCTGAGCAGAGTGTTTTTCTGAGTGCAGGTAGGGCCCTTGTCCTCACTGAGTCCACGTTCCCCAGCACATGAGACCGGCTCAGACTGTCGTCGTGAGCTGGGGCAAGCTGCGGCAACCTAGGTTTCCAAAGGAAGAGAGAGAGCAGTGTGCCGCCTTGGGCTCTCCATGCAAGAAGTGCTCCAAAGGGCCTACAAGGATGCTTGTTGCTCAGCAGGCAGAGAGGAGATGTGGGGGGGATCCGTGTGGTAGCATGGGAAACGGTGCGGAGGCTAGAGTGCTTGGAGTCCTGAAAGCTATTCTCGCGTTCCATTGAAGCACAACAACGGTGGAGACCTCATGGAAACCGAGGCAAGCAGAGCTTGCATGGTGGAAACTTAGGCACTACCCTGAGGCTAGGGTGGCCTTGCGCTTTCCATGGAAGAAAGAGGTCTGCGGGATTAACTCTCCTCCAGCGTGGCAGGAACCCGCTTTCTCGGGGGAAATTTCTCGTTTGCTACGCAAGCGTACCTGCAGAGGCTAGAACCTGGGCAACTTCAAGGTTTGGCAAGCAGCCCCTGAGACACTAGAATCCAAGCTTCCAAAGGGAAAAGGCTGCTTTTGTCGGCAGAGCCACCTAACCTTGTTAGCACCCAGCATAAGTACCTGCAGGACGGGAGCTGCGAAGGGAAACAAACGGGACACACTGGGCACCTGAGAAGCGCCCCTCGACACTTGCAAGCAGCCTGTTTCTCTGGGGGAACATTCTCGTTTCCTCCCCGCGCGAGCCTTCAGTGAGTAGAAGCTGGGCCTTCCTAGGCTTTCGCAAACAGCTCCGAGGCTACAAGAATCCAGATTTCCAAAGGGGAAAAGTCTGCTTTTGGAAGCAGGGCCACCTATCCTAGTTCACAGCAAACATGAGTCCCTGCAGTAGTGGAGCTGCCGAGGGAGAGCATGGCGAAACCCTGGAAACGTCGCTATGTATCTTTTACTGTGCCGGCTTCGAAGTGTGGCAAGATCCTTGAAGGAGGGCTGGCCTGAGGGAGCCTAGTTGGCTCTACCTCTTCCGGGGGCCTAGCAGTGTAAAGGAGGAATTGTGCTCTTTGCTCAGCTGGGACCTCACATCGACGTCCTGCTAAACCAACGAGCCAGTCGGTGTGAGCTCCTGGATGGAAGGCTGAGCAGAGTGTTTTTCTGAGTGCATGTAAAGCCCTTGTCCTCACTGAATCCACGTTCCCCAGCACATGAGACCGGCTCAGACTGTCGTCGTGAGCTGGGGCAAGCTGCGGCTACCTAGGTTTCCAAAGGAAGTGAGAGAGCAGTGTGCCGCCTTGGGCTCTGCATGCAAGAAGTGTTCCGAAGGACCTACACGGCTGATTGTTGCTCAGCAGGCAGAGAGGAGATGTGGGGGGGATCCGTGTTGTAGCATGGGAAACGGTGCGGAGGCCAGAGTGCTTGGAGTCCTGAAAGCTATCCTCGCGTTCCATTGAAGCACAACAACGGTGGAGACCTCATGGAAACCGAGGCACGCAGAGCTTGCCCGGTGGAAACTTAGGCACTACCCTGAGGCTCAGGGTGGCCTTGCGCTTTCCCAGGAGGAACGAGGTCTGCGGGATTAACTCTCCTCCAGCGTGGCAGGAACCCGGTTTCTCGGGGGAAAGTGCTCGTTTGCTACGCAAGCGTACCTGTGGAGGCTAGAACCTGGGCAACTTCAAGGTTTGGCAAGCAGCCCCTGAGACACTAGAATCCAAGCTTCCAAAGGGAAAAGGCTGCTTTTGTCGGCAGAGCCACCTACCCTTGTTAGCACCCAGCATAAGTACCTGCAGGATGGGAGCTGCGAAGGGAAACGAACGGGACACACTGGGCACCTGAGAAGCGCCCCTCGACACTTGCAAGCAGCCTGTTTCTCTGGGGGAACATTCTCGTTTCCTCCCCGGGCGTGCCTGCAGTGAGTAGAAGCTGGGCCTTACTAGGCTTTCGCAAACAGCTCCGAGGCTACAAGAATCCAGATTTCCAAAGGGGAAAAGACTGCTTTTGGAAGCAGGGCCACCTATCCTAGTTCTCAGCAAACATGAGTCCCTGCAGTAGTGGAGCTGCCAAGGGAGAGCATGGCGAAACCCTGGCAACTTCGCTAAGTATCTTTTACTGTGCAGGCTTCGAAGTGTGGCAAGATCCTTGAAAGAGGCCTGGCCTGAGCGAGCCTTGAAGGCTCTACCTCTTCCGGGGGCCTAGCAGTGTAAAGGAGGAATTGTGCTCTTTGCTCAGCTTGGACCTCACATCGACGTCCTGCTAAACCAACAAGCCAGTCGGTGTGAGCTCCTGGATGGAAGGCTGAGCAGACTGTTTTTCTGAGTGCAGGTAGGGCCCTTGTCCTCACTGAGTCCACGTTCCCCAGCACATGAGACCGGCTCAGACTGTCGTCGTGAGCTGGGGCAAGCTGCGGCTACCTAGGTTTCCAAAGGAAGAGAGAGAGCAGTGGGCCGCCTTGGGCTCTCCATGCAAGAAGTGCTCCAAAGGGCCTACAAGGATGCTTGTTGCTCAGCAGGCAGAGAGGAGATGTGGGGGGGATAAGTGTGGTAGCATGGGAAACGGTGCGGAGGCCAGAGTGCTTGGAGTCCTGAAAGCTATTCTCGCGTTCCATTGAAGCACAACAATGGTGGAGACCTCATGGAAACCGAGGCACGCAGAGCTTGCCCGGTGGAAACTTAGGCACTACCCTGAGGCTAGTGTGGCCTTGCGCTTTCCATGGAAGAAAGAGGTCTGCGGGATTAACTCTCCTCCAGCGTGGCAGGAACCCGCTTTCTCGGGGGAAAGTGCTCGTTTGCTACGCAAGCGTACCTGCGGAGGCTAGAACCTGGGCAACTTCAAGGTTTGGCAAGCAGCCCCTGAGACACTAGAATCCAAGCTTCCAAAGGGAAAAGGCTGCTTTTGTCGGCAGAGCCACCTACCCTTGTTAGCAACCAGCATAAGCACCTGCAGGATGGGAGCTGCGAAGGAAAACGAACGAGACACACTGGGCACCTGAGAAGCGCCCCACGACACTTGCAAGAAGCCTGTTTTCCTGGGGGAACATTCTCGTTTCCTCCCCGGGCGTGCCTGCAGTGAGTAGAAGCTGGGCCTTCCTAGTGTTTTGCAAACAGCTCCAAGGCTACAAGAATCCAGATTTCCAAAGGGGAAAAGACTGCTTTTGGAAGCAGGGCCACCTATCCTAGTTCACAGCAAACATGAGTCCCTGCAGTAGTGGAGCTGCCAAGGGAGAGCATGGCGAAACCCTGGCAACTTCGCTAAGTATCTTATACTGTGCAGGCTTCGAAGTGTGGCAAGATCCTTGCAGGAGGCCTGGCCTGAGCGAGCCTAGTTGGCTCTACCTCTTCCGGGGGCCTAGCAGTGTAAAGGAGGAATTGTGCTCTTTGCTCAGCTTGGACCTCACATCGACGTCCTGCTAAACCAACGAGCCAGTCGGTTTGAGCTCCTGGATGGAAGGCTGAGCAGAGTGTTTTTCTGAGTGCAGGTAGGGCCCTTGTCCTCACTGAGTCCACGTTCCCCAGCACATGAGACCGGCTCAGACTGTCGTCGTGAGCTGGGGCAAGCTGCGGCAACCTAGGTTTCCAAAGGAAGAGAGAGAGCAGTGTGCCGCCTTGGGCTCTCCATGCAAGAAGTGCTCCAAAGGGCCTACAAGGATGCTTGTTGCTCAGCAGGCAGAGAGGAGATGTGGGGGGGATCCGTGTGGTAGCATGGGAAACGGTGCGGAGGCTAGAGTGCTTGGAGTCCTGAAAGCTATTCTCGCGTTCCATTGAAGCACAACAACGGTGGAGACCTCATGGAAACCGAGGCAAGCAGAGCTTGCATGGTGGAAACTTAGGCACTACCCTGAGGCTAGGGTGGCCTTGCGCTTTCCATGGAAGAAAGAGGTCTGCGGGATTAACTCTCCTCCAGCGTGGCAGGAACCCGCTTTCTCGGGGGAAATTTCTCGTTTGCTACGCAAGCGTACCTGCAGAGGCTAGAACCTGGGCAACTTCAAGGTTTGGCAAGCAGCCCCTGAGACACTAGAATCCAAGCTTCCAAAGGGAAAAGGCTGCTTTTGTCGGCAGAGCCACCTAACCTTGTTAGCACCCAGCATAAGTACCTGCAGGACGGGAGCTGCGAAGGGAAACAAACGGGACACACTGGGCACCTGAGAAGCGCCCCTCGACACTTGCAAGCAGCCTGTTTCTCTGGGGGAACATTCTCGTTTCCTCCCCGCGCGAGCCTTCAGTGAGTAGAAGCTGGGCCTTCCTAGGCTTTCGCAAACAGCTCCGAGGCTACAAGAATCCAGATTTCCAAAGGGGAAAAGTCTGCTTTTGGAAGCAGGGCCACCTATCCTAGTTCACAGCAAACATGAGTCCCTGCAGTAGTGGAGCTGCCGAGGGAGAGCATGGCGAAACCCTGGAAACGTCGCTATGTATCTTTTACTGTGCCGGCTTCGAAGTGTGGCAAGATCCTTGAAGGAGGGCTGGCCTGAGGGAGCCTAGTTGGCTCTACCTCTTCCGGGGGCCTAGCAGTGTAAAGGAGGAATTGTGCTCTTTGCTCAGCTGGGACCTCACATCGACGTCCTGCTAAACCAACGAGCCAGTCGGTGTGAGCTCCTGGATGGAAGGCTGAGCAGAGTGTTTTTCTGAGTGCATGTAAAGCCCTTGTCCTCACTGAATCCACGTTCCCCAGCACATGAGACCGGCTCAGACTGTCGTCGTGAGCTGGGGCAAGCTGCGGCTACCTAGGTTTCCAAAGGAAGTGAGAGAGCAGTGTGCCGCCTTGGGCTCTGCATGCAAGAAGTGTTCCGAAGGACCTACACGGCTGATTGTTGCTCAGCAGGCAGAGAGGAGATGTGGGGGGGATCCGTGTTGTAGCATGGGAAACGGTGCGGAGGCCAGAGTGCTTGGAGTCCTGAAAGCTATCCTCGCGTTCCATTGAAGCACAACAACGGTGGAGACCTCATGGAAACCGAGGCACGCAGAGCTTGCCCGGTGGAAACTTAGGCACTACCCTGAGGCTCAGGGTGGCCTTGCGCTTTCCCAGGAGGAACGAGGTCTGCGGGATTAACTCTCCTCCAGCGTGGCAGGAACCCGGTTTCTCGGGGGAAAGTGCTCGTTTGCTACGCAAGCGTACCTGTGGAGGCTAGAACCTGGGCAACTTCAAGGTTTGGCAAGCAGCCCCTGAGACACTAGAATCCAAGCTTCCAAAGGGAAAAGGCTGCTTTTGTCGGCAGAGCCACCTACCCTTGTTAGCACCCAGCATAAGTACCTGCAGGATGGGAGCTGCGAAGGGAAACGAACGGGACACACTGGGCACCTGAGAAGCGCCCCTCGACACTTGCAAGCAGCCTGTTTCTCTGGGGGAACATTCTCGTTTCCTCCCCGGGCGTGCCTGCAGTGAGTAGAAGCTGGGCCTTACTAGGCTTTCGCAAACAGCTCCGAGGCTACAAGAATCCAGATTTCCAAAGGGGAAAAGACTGCTTTTGGAAGCAGGGCCACCTATCCTAGTTCTCAGCAAACATGAGTCCCTGCAGTAGTGGAGCTGCCAAGGGAGAGCATGGCGAAACCCTGGCAACTTCGCTAAGTATCTTTTACTGTGCAGGCTTCGAAGTGTGGCAAGATCCTTGAAAGAGGCCTGGCCTGAGCGAGCCTTGAAGGCTCTACCTCTTCCGGGGGCCTAGCAGTGTAAAGGAGGAATTGTGCTCTTTGCTCAGCTTGGACCTCACATCGACGTCCTGCTAAACCAACAAGCCAGTCGGTGTGAGCTCCTGGATGGAAGGCTGAGCAGACTGTTTTTCTGAGTGCAGGTAGGGCCCTTGTCCTCACTGAGTCCACGTTCCCCAGCACATGAGACCGGCTCAGACTGTCGTCGTGAGCTGGGGCAAGCTGCGGCTACCTAGGTTTCCAAAGGAAGAGAGAGAGCAGTGGGCCGCCTTGGGCTCTCCATGCAAGAAGTGCTCCAAAGGGCCTACAAGGATGCTTGTTGCTCAGCAGGCAGAGAGGAGATGTGGGGGGGATAAGTGTGGTAGCATGGGAAACGGTGCGGAGGCCAGAGTGCTTGGAGTCCTGAAAGCTATTCTCGCGTTCCATTGAAGCACAACAATGGTGGAGACCTCATGGAAACCGAGGCACGCAGAGCTTGCCCGGTGGAAACTTAGGCACTACCCTGAGGCTAGTGTGGCCTTGCGCTTTCCATGGAAGAAAGAGGTCTGCGGGATTAACTCTCCTCCAGCGTGGCAGGAACCCGCTTTCTCGGGGGAAAGTGCTCGTTTGCTACGCAAGCGTACCTGCGGAGGCTAGAACCTGGGCAACTTCAAGGTTTGGCAAGCAGCCCCTGAGACACTAGAATCCAAGCTTCCAAAGGGAAAAGGCTGCTTTTGTCGGCAGAGCCACCTACCCTTGTTAGCAACCAGCATAAGCACCTGCAGGATGGGAGCTGCGAAGGAAAACGAACGAGACACACTGGGCACCTGAGAAGCGCCCCACGACACTTGCAAGAAGCCTGTTTTCCTGGGGGAACATTCTCGTTTCCTCCCCGGGCGTGCCTGCAGTGAGTAGAAGCTGGGCCTTCCTAGTGTTTTGCAAACAGCTCCAAGGCTACAAGAATCCAGATTTCCAAAGGGGAAAAGACTGCTTTTGGAAGCAGGGCCACCTATCCTAGTTCACAGCAAACATGAGTCCCTGCAGTAGTGGAGCTGCCAAGGGAGAGCATGGCGAAACCCTGGCAACTTCGCTAAGTATCTTTTACTGTGCAGGCTTCGAAGTGTGGCAAGATCCTTGCAGGAGGCCTGGCCTGAGCGAGCCTAGTTGGCTCTACCTCTTCCGGGGGCCTAGCAGTGTAAAGGAGGAATTGTGCTCTTTGCTCAGCTTGGACCTCACATCGACGTCCTGCTAAACCAACGAGCCAGTCGGTTTGAGCTCCTGGATGGAAGGCTGAGCAGAGTGTTTTTCTGAGTGCAGGTAGGGCCCTTGTCCTCACTGAGTCCACGTTCCCCAGCACATGAGACCGGCTCAGACTGTCGTCGTGAGCTGGGGCAAGCTGCGGCAACCTAGGTTTCCAAAGGAAGAGAGAGAGCAGTGTGCCGCCTTGGGCTCTCCATGCAAGAAGTGCTCCAAAGGGCCTACAAGGATGCTTGTTGCTCAGCAGGCAGAGAGGAGATGTGGGGGGGATCCGTGTGGTAGCATGGGAAACGGTGCGGAGGCTAGACTGCTTGGAGTCCTGAAAGCTATTCTCGCGTTCCATTGAAGCACAACAACGGTGGAGACCTCATGGAAACCGAGGCAAGCAGAGCTTGCATGGTGGAAACTTAGGCACTACCCTGAGGCTAGGGTGGCCTTGCGCTTTCCATGGAAGAAAGAGGTCTGCGGGATTAACTCTCCTCCAGCGTGGCAGGAACCCGCTTTCTCGGGGGAAAGTGCTCGTTTGCTACGCAAGCGTACCTGCAGAGGCTAGAACCTGGGCAACTTCAAGGTTTGGCAAGCAGCCCCTGAGACACTAGAATCCAAGCTTCCAAAGGGAAAAGGCTGCTTTTGTCGGCAGAGCCACCTACCCTTGTTAGCACCCAGCATAAGTACCTGCAGGACGGGAGCTGCGAAGGGAAACAAACGGGACACACTGGGCACCTGAGAAGCGCCCCTCGACACTTGCAAGCAGCCTGTTTCTCTGGGGGAACATTCTCGTTTCCTCCCCGCGCGAGCCTTCAGTGAGTAGAAGCTGGGCCTTCCTAGGCTTTCGCAAACAGCTCCGAGGCTACAAGAATCCAGATTTCCAAAGCGGAAAAGTCTGCTTTTGGAAGCAGGGCCACCTATCCTAGTTCACAGCAAACATGAGTCCCTGCAGTAGTGGAGCTGCCGAGGGAGAGCATGGCGAAACCCTGGCAACTTCGCTATGTATCTTTTACTGTGCCGGCTTCGAAGTGTGGCAAGATCCTTGAAGGAGGGCTGGCCTGAGGGAGCCTAGTTGGCTCTACCTCTTCCGGGGGCCTAGCAGTGTAAAGGAGGAATTGTGCTCTTTGCTCAGCTGGGACCTCACATCGACGTCCTGCTAAACCAACGAGCCAGTCGGTGTGAGCTCCTGGATGGAAGGCTGAGCAGAGTGTTTTTCTGAGTGCATGTAAAGCCCTTGTCCTCACTGAATCCACGTTCCCCAGCACATGAGACCGGCTCAGACTGTCGTCGTGAGCTGGGGCAAGCTGCGGCTACCTAGGTTTCCAAAGGAAGTGAGAGAGCAGTGTGCCGCCTTGGGCTCTGCATGCAAGAAGTGTTCCGAAGGACCTACACGGCTGATTGTTGCTCAGCAGGCAGAGAGGAGATGTGGGGGAGATCCGTGTTGTAGCATGGGAAACGGTGCGGAGGCCAGAGTGCTTGGAGTCCTGAAAGCTATCCTCGCGTTCCCTTGAAGCACAACAACGGTGGAGACCTCATGGAAACCGAGGCACGCAGAGCTTGCCCGGTGGAAACTTAGGCACTACCCTGAGGCTAGGGTGGCCTTGCGCTTTCCCAGGAGGAACGAGGTCTGCGGGATTAACTCTCCTCCAGCGTGGCAGGAACCCGGTTTCTCGGGGGAAAGTGCTCGTTTGCTACGCAAGCGTACCTGTGGAGGCTAGAACCTGGGCAACTTCAAGGTTTGGCAAGCAGACCCTGAGACACTAGAATCCAAGCTTCCAAAGGGAAAAGGCTGCTTTTGTCGGCAGAGCCACCTACCCTTGTTAGCACCCAGCATAAGTACCTGCAGGATGGGAGTTGCGAAGGGAAACGAACGGGACACACTGGGCACCTGAGAAGCGCCCCTCGACACTTGCAAGCAGCCTGTTTCTCTGGGGGAACATTCTCGTTTCCTTCCCCGGGCGTGCCTGCAGTGAGTAGAAGCTGGGCCTTACTAGGCTTTCGCAAACAGCTCCGAGGCTACAAGAATCCAGATTTCCAAAGGGGAAAAGACTGCTTTTGGAAGCAGGGCCACCTATACTAGTTCTCAGCAAACATGAGTCCCTGCAGTAGTGGAGCTGCCAAGGGAGAGCATGGCGAAACCCTGGCAACTTCGCTAAGTACCTTTTACTCTGCAGGCATCGAAGTGTGGCAAGAATCACTGACGGAGGGCTGGCCTGAGTAAGGCGTATTTGGCAAAACCTCTTTCCGAGGCCTAGCAGGGTAAAGGAGGAATTGTGCTCTTTGCTCAGCTTGGACCTCACATCGACGTCCTGCTAAACCAACGAGCCAGTCGGTGTGAGCTCCTGGATGGAAGGCTGAGCAGACTGTTTTTCTGAGTGCAGGTAGGGCCCTTGTCCTCACTGAGTCCACGTTCCCCAGCACATGAGACCGGCTCAAACTGTCGTCGTGAGCTGGGGCAAGCTGCGGCAACCTAGGTTTCCAAAGGAAGTGAGAGAGCAGTGTGCCGCCTTGGGCTCTGCATGCAAGAAGTGCTCCAAAGGGCCTACAAGGATGCTTGTTGCTCAGCAGGCAGAGAGGAGATGTGGGGGGGATCCGTGTGGTAGCATGGGAAACGGTGTGGAGGCCAGAGTGCTTGGAGTCCTGAAAGCTATCCTCGCCTTCCATTGAAGCAAAACAACGGTGGAGACCTCATGGTAACCGAGGCACGCAGAGCTTCCCCGTTGGAAACTTAGGCACTACCCTGAGGCTCAGGGTGGCCTTGCACTTTCCCAGGAGGAACGAGGTCTGCGGGATTAACTCTCCTCCAGCGTGGCAGGAACCCGCTTTCTCGGGGGAAAGTGCTCGTTTGCTACGCAAGCATACCTGCGGAGGCTAGAACTTGGGCAACTTCAAGGTTTGGCAAGCAGACCCTGAGACACTAGAATCCAAGCTTCCAAAGGGAAAAGGCTGCTTTTGTCGGCAGAGCCACCTACCCTTGTTAGCACCCAGCATAAGTACCTGCAGGATGGGTTCTGCGAAGGAAAACAAACGGGACACACTGGGCACCTGAGAAGCGCCCCTCGACACTTGCAAGCAGCCTGTTTCTCTGGGGGAACATTCTCGTTTCCTCCCCGGGCGTGCCTGCAGTGAGTAGAAGCTGGGCCTTACTAGGCTTTCGCAAACAGCTCCGAGGCTACA
This sequence comes from Eschrichtius robustus, assembly GCF_028021215.1. NCBI lineage: Eukaryota > Metazoa > Chordata > Mammalia > Artiodactyla > Eschrichtiidae > Eschrichtius > Eschrichtius robustus. The sequence continues at coordinate 18,068 of NW_027175514.1, read as the reverse complement.
AGAATCCAGATTTCCAAAGGGGAAAAGACTGCTTTTGGAAGCAGGGCCACCTATCCTAGTTCTCAGCAAACATGAGTCCCTGCAGTAGTGGAGCTGCCAAGGGAGAGCATGGCGAAACCCTGGCAACTTCGCTAAGTATCTTTTACTGTGCAGGCGTCGAAGTGTGGCAAGATCACTGACGGAGGGTTGGCCTGAGCAAGGCCTATTTGGCAAAAACTCTTTCCGAGGCCTAGCAGGGTAAAGGAGGAATTGTGCTCTTTGCTCAGCTTGGACCTCACATGGACGTCCTGCTCAACCAACGAGCCAGTCGGTGTGAGCTCCTGGATGGAAGGCTGAGCAGAGTGTTTTTCTGAGTGCATGTAAAGCCCTTGTCCTCACAAATCCACGTTCCCCAGCACATGAGACCGGCTCAGACTGTCGTCGTGAGCTGGGGCAAGCTGCGGCAACCTAGGTTTCCAAAGGAAGAGAGAGAGCAGTGTGCCACCTTGGGCTCTGCATGCAAGAAGTGTTCCGAAGGGCCTACACGCTGCTTGTTGCTCAGCAGGCAGAGATGAGACGTGGGGGGGATCCGTGTGGTAGCATGGGAAATGGTGCGGAGGCCAGAGTGCTTGGAGTCCTGAAATCTATCCTCGCGTTCCATTGAAGCACAACATCGGTGGAGACCTCATGGAAACCGAGGCACGCAGAGTTTACCCGGTGGAAACTTAGGCACTACCCTGAGGCTCAGGGTGGCCTTGCGCTTCCCCAGGAAGAACGAGGTCTTCGGGATTAACTCTCCTCCAGCGTGACAGGAACCCTGTTCCTCGGGTGAAAGTGCTCGTTTTCTACGCAACGTACCTGCGGAGGCCATAACCTGGGCAACTTCAAGGTTTGGCAAGCAGACCCTGAGACACTAGAATCCAAGCTACCAAAAGGAAAACGCTGCTTTTGTCGGCAGAGCTACCTACCCTTGTTAGCACCCAGCATAAGCACCTGCAGGATGGGAGCTGCGAAGCGAAACAAACGGGACACACTGGGCACCTGAGAAGCGCCCCTTGACACTAGCAAGCAGCCTGTTTCTCTGGGGGAACATACTCGTTTCCTCCCCGGGAGTGCCTGCAGTGAGTAGAAGCTGGGCCTTCCTAGGCTTTCGCAAACAGCTCCGAGGCTACAAGAATCCAGATTTCCAAAGGGGAAAAGACTGCTTTTGGAAGCAGGGCCACCTATCCTAGTTCACTGCAAACATGAGTCCCTGCAGTAGTGGAGCTGCCAAGGGAGAGCATGGCGAAACGCTGCCAACTTCGCTAAGTATCTTTTACTGTGCAGGCTTCGAAGTGTGGCAAGATACTTGAAAGAGGCCTGGGCTGAGCGAGTCTAGTTGGCTCTACCTCTTCCGGGGGGCTAGCAGTGTAAAGGAGGAATTGTGCTCTTTGCTCAGCTTGGACCTCACATGGACGTCCTGCTCAACCAACGAGCCAGTCAGTGTGAGTTCCTGGATGGAAGGCTGAGCAGAGTGTTTTTCTGAGTGCATGTAAAGCCCTTGTCCTCACAAATCCACGTTCCCCAGCACATGAGACCGGCTCAGACTGTCGTCGTGAGCTGGGGCAAGCTGCGGCAACCTAGGTTTCCAAAGGAAGAGAGAGAGCAGTGTGCCGCCTTGGGCTCTCCATGCAAGAAGTGCTCCAAAGGGCCTACAAGGATGCTTGTTGCTCAGCAGGCAGAGAGGAGATGTGGGGGGGATCCGTGTGGTAGCATGGGAAACGGTGCGGAGGCCAGAGTGCTTGGAGTCCTGAAAGCTATTCTCGCGTTCCATTGAAGCACAACAACGGTGGAGACCTCATGGAAACCGAGGCACGCAGAGCTTGCACGGTGGAAACTTAGGCACTACCCTGAGGCTAGGGTGGCCTTGCGCTTTCCATGGAAGAAAGAGGTCTGCGGGATTAACTCTCCTCCAGCGTGGCAGGAACCCGCTTTCTCGGGGGAAAGTGCTCGTTTGCTACGCAAGCGTACCTGCAGAGGCAAGAACCTGGGCAACTTCAAGGTTTGGCAAGCAGCCCCTGAGACACTAGAATCCAAGCTTCCAAAGGGAAAAGGCTGCTTTTGTCGGCAGAGCCACCTACCCTTGTTAGCACCCAGCATAAGTACCTGCAGGACGGGAGCTGCGAAGGGAAACAAACGGGACACACTGGGCACCTGAGAAGCGCCCCTCGACACTTGCAAGCAGCCTGTTTCTCTGGGGGAACATTCTCGTTTCCTCCCCGCGCGAGCCTTCAGTGAGTAGAAGCTAGGCCTTCCTAGGCTTTCGCAAACAGCTCCGAGGCTACAAGAATCCAGATTTCCAAAGGGGAAAAGTCTGCTTTTGGAAGCAGGGCCACCTATCCTAGTTCACAGCAAACATGAGTCCCTGCAGTAGTGGAGCTGCCGAGGGAGAGCATGGCGAAACCCTGGTAACTTCGCTATGTATCTTTTACTGTGCCGGCTTCGAAGTGTGGCAAGATCCTTGAAGGAGGAATGGCCTGAGCGAGCCTAGTTGGCTCTACCTCTTCCGGGGGCCTAGCAGTGTAAAGGAGGAATTGTGCTCTTTGCTCAGCTTGGACGTCACATCGACGTCCTGCTAAACAAACGAGCCAGTCGGTGTGAGCTCCTGGATGGAAGGCTGAGCAGAGTGTTTTTCTGAGTGCATGTAAAGCCCTTGTCCTCACTGAATCCACGTTCCCCAGCACATGAGACCGGCTCAGACTGTCGTCGTGAGCTGGGGCAAGCTGCGGCTACCTAGGTTTCCAAAGGAAGTGAGAGAGCAGTGTGCCGCCTTGGGCTCTGCATGCAAGAAGTGTTCCGAAGGACCTACACGGCTGATTGCTGCTCAGCAGGCAGCGAGGAGATGTGGGGGGGATCCGTGTTGTAGCATGGGAAACGGTGCGGAGGCCAGAGTGCTTGGAGTCCTGAAAGCTATCCTCGCGTTCCATTGAAGCACAACAACGGTGGAGACCTCATGGAAACCGAAGCACGCAGAGCTTGCCCGGTGGAAACTTAGGCACTACCCTGAGGCTCAGGGTGGCCTTGCGCTTTCCCAGGAGGAACGAGGTCTGCGGGATTAACTCTCCTCCAGCGTGGCAGGAACCCGGTTTCTCGGGGGAAAGTGCTCGTTTGCTACGCAAGCGTACCTGTGGAGGCTAGAACCTGGGCAACATCAAGGTTTGGCAAGCAGACCCTGAGACACTAGAATCCAAGCTTCCAAAGGGAAAAGGCTGCTTTTGTCGGCAGAGCCACCTACCCTTGTTAGCACCCAGCATAAGTACCTGCAGGATGGGAGCTGCGAAGGGAAACGAACAGGACACACTGGGCACCTGAGAAGCGCCCCTCGACACTTGCAAGCAGCCTGTTTCTCTGGGGGAACATTCTCGTTTCCTCCCCGGGCGTGCCTGCAGTGAGTAGAAGCTGGGCCTTACTAGGCTTTCGCAAACAGCTCCGAGGCTACAAGAATCCAGATTTCCAAAGGGGAAAAGACTGCTTTTGGAAGCAGGGCCACCTATCCTAGTTCTCAGCAAACATGAGTCCCTGCAGTAGTGGAGCTGCCAAGGGAGAGCATGGCGAAACGCTGGCAACTTCGCTAAGAACCTTTTACTCTGCAGGCATCGAAGTGTGGCAAGATCACTGACGGAGGGCTGGCCTGAGTAAGGCGTATTTGGCAAAACCTCTTTCCGAGGCCTAGCAGGGTAAAGGAGGAATTGTGCTCTTTGCTCAGCTTGGACCTCACATCGACATCCTGCTAAACCAACGAGCCACTCGGTGTGAGCTCCTGGATGGAAGGCTGAGCAGACTGTTTTTCTGAGTGCAGGTAGGGCCCTTGTCCTCACTGAGTCCACGTTCCCCAGCACATGAGACCGGCTCAAACTGTCGTCGTGAGCTGGGGCAAGCTGCGGCAACCTAGTTTTCCAAAGGAAGTGAGAGAGCAGTGTGCCGCCTTGGGCTCTGCATGCAAGAAGTGCTCCAAAGGGCCTACAAGGATGCTTGTTGCTCAGCAGGCAGAGAGGAGATGTGGGGGGGATCCGTGTGGAAGCATGGGAAACGGTGTGGAGGCCAGAGTGCTTGGAGTCCTGAAAGCTATCCTCGCCTTCCATGGAAGCAAAACAACGGTGGAGAACTCATGGTAACCGAGGCACGCAGAGCTTCCCCGTTGGAAACTTAGGCATTACCCTGAGGCTCAGGGTGGCCTTGCAATTTCCCAGGAGGAACGAGGTCTGCGGGATTAACTCTCCTCCAGCGTGGCAGGTACCCGCTTTCTCGGGGGAAAGTGCTCGTTTGCTACGCAAGCATACCTGCGGAGGCTAGAACCTGGGCAACTTCAAGGTTTGGCAAGCAGACCCTGAGACACTAGAATCCAAGCTTCCAAAGGGAAAAGACTGCTTTTGTCGGCAGAGCCACCTACCCTTGTTAGCACCCAGCATAAGTACCTGCAGGATGGGAGCTGCGAAGGAAAACAAACGGGACACACTGGGCACCTGAGAAGCGCCCCTCGACACTTGCAAGCAGCCAGTTTTCCTGGGGGAACATTCTCGTTTCATCCCCGGGCGTGCCTGCAGTGAGTAGAAGCTGGGCCTTCCTAGTGTTTTGCAAACAGCTCCAAGGCTACAAGAATCCAGATTTCCAAAGGGGAAAAGCCTGGTTTGGAAGCAGGGCCACCTATACTAGTTCACAGCAAACATGAGTCCCTGCAGTAGTGGAGCTGCCAAGGGAGAGCATGGCGAAACCCTGGCAACTTCGCTAAGTATCTTTTACTGTGCAGGCTTCGAAGTGTGGCAAGATCACTGACGGAGGGCTGGCCTGAGAGAGGACTAGTTGGCTCTACTTCTTCCGGGCGCCTAGCAGGGTAAAGGAGGAATTGTGCTCTTTGCTTATCTTGGACCTCACATCGACGTCCTGCAAAACCAACAAGCCAGTCGGTGTGAGCTCCTCGATGGAAGGCTGCGCAGAGTGTTTTTCTGAGTGCAGGTAGGGTCCTTATCCTCACTGAGTCCACGTTCCCCAGCACGTGAGACCGGCTCAGAGTGTCGTCGTGAGCTGGGTCAAGCTGCGGCAACCTAGGTTTCCAAAGGAAGAGAGAGAGCAGTGTGCCGCCTTGGGCTCTGCATGCAAGAAGTGTTCTGAAGGGCCTACACGCTGCTTGTTGCTCAGCAGGCAGAGATGAGACGTGGGGGGGATCCGTGTGGTCGCATGGGAAAAGGTGCGGAGGCCAGAGTGCTTGGAGTCCTGAAATCTATCCTCGCGTTCCATTGAAGCACAACATCGGTGGAGAACTCATGGAAAACGAGGCACGCAGAGCTTGCCCGGTGGAAACTTAGGCACTACCCTGAGGCTCAGGGTGGCCTTGCGCTTTCCATGGAAGAAAGAGATATGCGGGATTAACTCTCCTCCAGCGTGGCAGAAACCCGGTTTCTCGGGGGAAAGTGCTCGTTTGCTACGCAAGCGTACCTGCGGAGGCTAGAACCTGGGCAACTTCAAGGTTTGGCAAGCAGACCCTGAGACACTAGAATCCAAGCTTCCAAAGGGAAAAGGCTGCTTTTGTCGGCAGAGCCACCTACCCTTGTTAGCACCCAGCATAAGCACCTGCAGGATGGGAGCTGCGAAGGGAAACGAACGGGACACACTGGGCACCTGAGAAGCGCCCCTCAACACTTGCAAGCAGCCTGTTTCTCTGGGGGAACATACTCGTTTTCTTCCCGGGCGTGCCTGCAGTGAGTAGAAGCTGGGCCTTCCTAGGCTTTCGCAAACAGCTCCGAGGCTACAAGAATCCAGATTTCCAAAAGGGAAAAGACTGCTTTTGGAAGCAGGGCCACCTATCCTAGTTCACAGCAAACATGAGACCCTGCAGTAGTGGAGCTGCCAAGGGAGAGCATGGCGAAACCCTGGCAACTTCGCTAAGTATCTTTTACTGTGCAGGCGTCGAAGTGTGGCAAGATCACTGACGGAGGGCTGGCCTGAGCAAGGCCTATTTGGCAAAAACTCTTTCCGAGGCCTAGCAGGGTAAAGGAGGAATTGTGCTCTTTGCTCAGCTTGGACCTCACATCGACGTCCTGCTAAACCAACGAGCCAGTCGGTGTGAGCTCCTGGATGGAAGGCTGAGCAGACTGTTTTTCTGAGTGCAGGTAGGGCCCTTGTCCTCACTGAGTCCACGTTCCCCAGCACATGAGACCGGCTCAGACTGTCGTCGTGAGCTGGGGCAAGCTGCGGCTACCTAGGTTTCCAAAGGAAGAGAGAGAGCAGTGGGCCGCCTTGGGCTCTCCATGCAAGAAGTGCTCCAAAGGGCCTACAAGGATGCTTGTTGCTCAGCAGGCAGAGAGGAGATGTGGGGGGGATCCGTGTGGTAGCATGGGAAACGGTGCGGAGGCCAGAGTGCTTGGAGTCCTGAAAGCTATTCTCGCGTTCCATTGAAGCACAACAATGGTAGAGACCTCATGGAAACCGAGGCACGCAGAGCTTGCCCGGTGGAAACTTAGGCACTACCCTGAGGCTAGTGTGGCCTTGCGCTTTCCATGGAAGAAAGAGTTCTGCGGGATTAACTCTCCTCCAGCGTGGCAGGAACCCGCTTTCTCGGGGGAAAGTGCTCGTTTGCTACGCAAGCGTACCTGCGGAGGCTAGAACCTGGGCAACTTCAAGGTTTGGCAAGCAGCCCCTGAGACACTAGAATCCAAGCTTCCAAAGGGAAAAGGCTGCTTTTGTCGGCAGAGCCACCTACCCTTGTTAGCAACCAGCATAAGCACCTGCAGGATGGGAGCTGCGAAGGAAAACGAACGAGACACACTGGGCACCTGAGAAGCGCCCCACGACACTTGCAAGAAGCCTGTTTTCCTGGGGGAACATTCTCGTTTCCTCCCCGGGCGTGCCTGCAGTGAGTAGAAGCTGGGCCTTCCTAGTGTTTTGCAAACAGCTCCAAGGCTACAAGAATCCAGATTTCCAAAGGGGAAAAGACTGCTTTTGGAAGCAGGGCCACCTATCCTAGTTCACAGCAAACATGAGTCCCTGCAGTAGTGGAGCTGCCAATGGAGAGCATGGCGAAACCCTGGCAACTTCGCTAAGTATCTTTTACTGTGCAGGCTTCGAAGTGTGGCAAGATCCTTGCAGGAGGCCTGGCCTGAGCGAGCCTAGTTGGCTCTACCTCTTCTGGGGGCCTAGCAGTGTAAAGGAGGAATTGTGCTCTTTGCTCAGCTTGGACCTCACATCGACGTCCTGCTAAACCAACGAGCCAGTCGGTTTGAGCTCCTGGATGGAAGGTTGAGCAGAGTGTTTTTCTGAGTGCAGGTAGGGCCCTTGTCCTCACTGAGTCCACGTTCCCCAGCACATGAGACCGGCTCAGACTGTCGTCGTGAGCTGGGGCAAGCTGCGGCAACCTAGGTTTCCAAAGGAAGAGAGAGAGCAGTGTGCCGCCTTGGGCTCTCCATGCAAGAAGTGCTCCAAAGGGCCTACAAGGATGCTTGTTGCTCAGCAGGCAGAGAGGAGATGTGGGGGGGATCCGTGTGGTAGCATGGGAAACGGTGCGGAGGCTAGACTGCTTGGAGTCCTGAAAGCTATTCTCGCGTTCCATTGAAGCACAACAACGGTGGAGACCTCATGGAAACCGAGGCAAGCAGAGCTTGCATGGTGGAAACTTAGGCACTACCCTGAGGCTAGGGTGGCCTTGCGCTTTCCATGGAAGAAAGAGGTCTGCGGGATTAACTCTCCTCCAGCGTGGCAGGAACCCGCTTTCTCGGGGGAAAGTGCTCGTTTGCTACGCAAGCGTACCTGCAGAGGCTAGAACCTGGGCAACTTCAAGGTTTGGCAAGCAGCCCCTGAGACACTAGAATCCAAGCTTCCAAAGGGAAAAGGCTGCTTTTGTCGGCAGAGCCACCTAACCTTGTTAGCACCCAGCATAAGTACCTGCAGGACGGGAGCTGCGAAGGGAAACAAACGGGACACACTGGGCACCTGAGAAGCGCCCCTCGACACTTGCAAGCAGCCTGTTTCTCTGGGGGAACATTCTCGTTTCCTCCCCGCGCGAGCCTTCAGTGAGTAGAAGCTGGGCCTTCCTAGGCTTTCGCAAACAGCTCCGAGGCTACAAGAATCCAGATTTCCAAAGGGGAAAAGTCTGCTTTTGGAAGCAGGGCCACCTATCCTAGTTCACAGCAAACATGAGTCCCTGCAGTAGTGGAGCTGCCGAGGGAGAGCATGGCGAAACCCTGGAAACTTCGCTATGTATCTTTTACTGTGCCGGCTTCGAAGTGTGGCAAGATCCTTGAAGGAGGGCTGGCCTGAGGGATCCTAGTTGGCTCTACCTCTTCCGGGGGCCTAGCAGTGTAAAGGAGGAATTGTGCTCTTTGCTCAGCTTGGACGTCACATCGACGTCCTGCTAAACCAACGAGCCAGTCGGTGTGAGCTCCTGGATGGAAGGCTGAGCAGAGTGTTTCTCTGAGTGCATGTAAAGCCCTTGTCCTCACTGAATCCACGTTCCCCAGCACATGAGACCGGCTCAGACTGTCGTCGTGAGCTGGGGCAAGCTGCGGCTACCTAGGTTTCCAAAGGAAGTGAGAGAGCAGTGTGCCGCCTTGGGCTCTGCATGCAAGAAGTGTTCCGAAGGACCTACACGGCTGATTGTTGCTCAGCAGGCAGAGAGGAGATGTGGGGGGGATCCGTGTTGTAGCATGGGAAACGGTGCGGAGGCCAGAGTGCTTGGAGTCCTGAAAGCTATCCTCGCGTTCCATTGAAGCACAACAACGGTGGAGACCTCATGGAAACCGAGGCACGCAGAGCTTGCCCGGTGGAAACTTAGGCACTACCCTGAGGCTCAGGGTGGCCTTGCGCTTTCCCAGGAGGAACGAGGTCTGCGGGATTAACTCTCCTCCAGCGTGGCAGGAACCCGGTTTCTCGGGGGAAAGTGCTCGTTTGCTACGCAAGCGTACCTGTGGAGGCTAGAACCTGGGCAACTTCAAGGTTTGGCAAGCAGACCCTGAGACACTAGAATCCAAGCTTCCAAAGGGAAAAGGCTGCTTTTGTCGGCAGAGCCACCTACCCTTGTTAGCACCCAGCATAAGTACCTGCAGGATGGGAGCTGCGAAGGGAAACGAACGGGACACACTGGGCACCTGAGAAGCGCCCCTCGACACTTGCAAGCAGCCTGTTTCTCTGGGGGAACATTCTCGTTTCCTCCCCGGGCGTGCCTGCAGTGAGTAGAAGCTGGGCCTTACTAGGCTTTCGCAAACAGCTCCGAGGCTACAAGAATCCAGATTTCCAAAGGGGAAAAGACTGCTTTTGGAAGCAGGGCCACCTATCCTAGTTCTCAGCAAACATGAGTCCCTGCAGTAGTGGAGCTGCCAAGGGAGAGCATGGCGAAACCCTGGCAACTTCGCTAAGTATCTTTTACTGTGCAGGCTTCGAAGTGTGGCAAGATCCTTGAAAGAGGCCTGGCCTGAGCGAGCCTTGTTGGCTCTACCTCTTCCGGGGGCCTAGCAGTGTAAAGGAGGAATTGTGCTCTTTGCTCAGCTTGGACCTCACATCGACGTCCTGCTAAACCAACGAGCCAGTCGGTGTGAGCTCCTGGATGGAAGGCTGAGCAGACTGTTTTTCTGAGTGCAGGTAGGGCCCTTGTCCTCACTGAGTCCACGTTCCCCAGCACATGAGACCGGCTCAGACTGTCGTCGTGAGCTGGGGCAAGCTGTGGCTACCTAGGTTTCCAAAGGAAGAGAGAGAGCAGTGGGCCGCCTTGGGCTCTCCATGCAAGAAGTGCTCCAAAGGGCCTACAAGGATGCTTGTTGCTCAGCAGGCAGAGAGGAGATGTGGGGGGGATAAGTGTGGTAGCATGGGAAACGGTGCGGAGGCCAGAGTGCTTGGAGTCCTGAAAGCTATTCTCGCGTTCCATTGAAGCACAACAATGGTGGAGACCTCATGGAAACCGAGGCACGCAGAGCTTGCCCGGTGGAAACTTAGGCACTACCCTGAGGCTAGTGTGGCCTTGCGCTTTCCATGGAAGAAAGAGGTCTGCGGGATTAACTCTCCTCCAGCGTGGCAGGAACCCGCTTTCTCGGGGGAAAGTGCTCGTTTGCTACGCAAGCGTACCTGCGGAGGCTAGAACCTGGGCAACTTCAAGGTTTGGCAAGCAGCCCCTGAGACACTAGAATCCAAGCTTCCAAAGGGAAAAGGCTGCTTTTGTCGGCAGAGCCACCTACCCTTGTTAGCAACCAGCATAAGCACCTGCAGGATGGGAGCTGCGAGGAAAACGAACGAGACACACTGGGCACCTGAGAAGCGCCCCACGACACTTGCAAGAAGCCTGTTTTCCTGGGGGAACATTCTCGTTTCCTCCCCGGGCGTGCCTGCAGTGAGTAGAAGCTGGGCCTTCCTAGTGTTTTGCAAACAGCTCCAAGGCTACAAGAATCCAGATTTCCAAAGGGGAAAAGACTGCTTTTGGAAGCAGGGCCACCTATCCTAGTTCACAGCAAACATGAGTCCCTGCAGTAGTGGAGCTGCCAAGGGAGAGCATGGCGAAACCCTGGCAACTTCGCTAAGTATCTTTTACTGTGCAGGCTTCGAAGTGTGGCAAGATCCTTGCAGGAGGCCTGGCCTGAGCGAGCCTAGTTGGCTCTACCTCTTCCGGGGGCCTAGCAGTGTAAAGGAGGAATTGTGCTCTTTGCTCAGCTTGGACCTCACATCGACGTCCTGCTAAACCAACGAGCCAGTCGGTTTGAGCTCCTGGATGGAAGGCTGAGCAGAGTGTTTTTCTGAGTGCAGGTAGGGCCCTTGTCCTCACTGAGTCCACGTTCCCCAGCACATGAGACCGGCTCAGACTGTCGTCGTGAGCTGGGGCAAGCTGCGGCAACCTAGGTTTCCAAAGGAAGAGAGAGAGCAGTGTGCCGCCTTGGGCTCTCCATGCAAGAAGTGCTCCAAAGGGCCTACAAGGATGCTTGTTGCTCAGCAGGCAGAGAGGAGATGTGGGGGGGATCCGTGTGGTAGCATGGGAAACGGTGCGGAGGCTAGAGTGCTTGGAGTCCTGAAAGCTATTCTCGCGTTCCATTGAAGCACAACAACGGTGGAGACCTCATGGAAACCGAGGCAAGCAGAGCTTGCATGGTGGAAACTTAGGCACTACCCTGAGGCTAGGGTGGCCTTGCGCTTTCCATGGAAGAAAGAGGTCTGCGGGATTAACTCTCCTCCAGCGTGGCAGGAACCCGCTTTCTCGGGGGAAAGTGCTCGTTTGCTACGCAAGCGTACCTGCAGAGGCTAGAACCTGGGCAACTTCAAGGTTTGGCAAGCAGCCCCTGAGACACTAGAATCCAAGCTTCCAAAGGGAAAAGGCTGCTTTTGTCGGCAGAGCCACCTACCCTTGTTAGCACCCAGCATAAGTACCTGCAGGACGGGAGCTGCGAAGGGAAACAAACGGGACACACTGGGCACCTGAGAAGCGCCCCTCGACACTTGCAAGCAGCCTGTTTCTCTGGGGGAACATTCTCGTTTCCTCCCCGCGCGAGCCTTCAGTGAGTAGAAGCTGGGCCTTCCTAGGCTTTCGCAAACAGCTCCGAGGCTACAAGAATCCAGATTTCCAAAGGGGAAAAGTCTGCTTTTGGAAGCAGGGCCACCTATCCTAGTTCACAGCAAACATGAGTCCCTGCAGTAGTGGAGCTGCCGAGGGAGAGCATGGCGAAACCCTGGCAACTTCGCTATGTATCTTTTACTGTGCCGGCTTCGAAGTGTGGCAAGATCCTTGAAGGAGGGCTGGCCTGAGGTAGCCTAGTTGGCTCTACCTCTTCCGGGGGCCTAGCAGTGTAAAGGAGGAATTGTGCTCTTTGCTCAGCTTGGACCTCACATCGACGTCCTGCTAAACCAACGAGCCAGTCGGTGTGAGCTCCTGGATGGAAGGCTGAGCAGAGTGTTTTTCTGAGTGCATGTAAAGCCCTTGTCCTCACTGAATCCACGTTCCCCAGCACATGAGACCGGCTCAGACTGTCGTCGTGAGCTGGGGCAAGCTGCGGCTACCTAGGTTTCCAAAGGAAGTGAGAGAGCAGTGTGCCGCCTTGGGCTCTGCATGCAAGAAGTGTTCCGAAGGACCTACACGGCTGATTGTTGCTCAGCAGGCAGAGAGGAGATGTGGGGGGGATCCGTGTTGTAGCATGGGAAACGGTGCGGAGGCCAGAGTGCTTGGAGTCCTGAAAGCTATCCTCGCGTTCCATTGAAGCACAACAACGGTGGAGACCTCATGGAAACCGAGGCACGCAGAGCTTGCCCGGTGGAAACTTAGGCACTACCCTGAGGCTAGGGTGGCCTTGCGCTTTCCCAGGAGGAACGAGGTCTGCGGGATTAACTCTCCTCCAGCGTGGCAGGAACCCGGTTTCTCGGGGGAAAATGCTCTTTGGCTACGCAAGCGTACCTGTGGAGGCTAGAACCTGGGCAACTTCAAGGTTTGGCAAGCAGACCCTGAGACACTAGAATCCAAGCTTCCAAAGGGAAAAGGCTGCTTTTGTCGGCAGAGCCACCTACCCTTGTTAGCACCCAGCATAAGTACCTACAGGATGGGAGTTGCGAAGGGAAACGAACGGGACACACTGGGCACCTGAGAAGCGCCCCTCGACACTTGCAAGCAGCCTGTTTCTCTGGGGGAACATTCTCGTTTCCTTCCCCGGGCGTGCCTGCAGTGAGTAGAAGCTGGGCCTTACTAGGCTTTCGCAAACAGCTCCGAGGCTACAAGAATCCAGATTTCCAAAGGGGAAAAGACTGCTTTTGGAAGCAGGGCCACCTATCCTAGTTCTCAGCAAACATGAGTCCCTGCAGTAGTGGAGCTGCCAAGGGAGAGCATGGCGAAACCCTGGCAACTTCGCTAAGTACCTTTTACTCTGCAGGCATCGAAGTGTGGCAAGAATCACTGACGGAGGGCTGGCCTGAGTAAGGCGTATTTGGCAAAAACTCTTTCCGAGGCCTAGCAGGGTAAAGGAGGAATTGTGCTCTTTGCTCAGCTTGGACCTCACATCGACGTCCTGCTAAACCAACGAGCCAGTCGGTGTGAGCTCCTGGATGGAAGGCTGAGCAGACTGTTTTTCTGAGTGCAGGTAGGGCCCTTGTCCTCACTGAGTCCACGTTCCCCAGCACATGAGACCGGCTCAAACTGTCGTCGTGAGCTGGGGCAAGCTGCGGCAACCTAGGTTTCCAAAGGAAGTGAGAGAGCAGTGTGCCGCCTTGGGCTCTGCATGCAAGAAGTGCTCCAAAGGGCCTACAAGGATGCTTGTTGCTCAGCAGGCAGAGAGGAGATGTGGGGGGGATCCGTGTGGTAGCATGGGAAACGGTGCGGAGGCCAGAGTGCTTGGAGTCCTGAAAGCTATACTCGCGTTCCATTGAAGCACAACAACGGTGGAGACCTCATGGAAACCGAGGCACGCAGAGCTTGCCCGGTGGAAACTTAGGCACTACCCTGAGGCTCAGGGTGGCCTTGCGCTTTCCCAGGAGGAACGAGGTCTGCGGGATTAACTCTCCTCCAGCGTGGCAGGAACCCGCTTTCTCGGGGGAAAGTGCTCGTTTGCTACGCAAGCATACCTGCGGAGGCTAGAACCTGGGCAACTTCAAGGTTTGGCAAGCAGACCCTGAGACACTAGAATCCAAGCTTCCAAAGGGAAAAGGCTGCTTTTGTCGGCAGAGCCACCTACCCTTGTTAGCACCCAGCATAAGTACCTGCAGGTTGGGAGCTGCGAAGGAAAACAAACGGGACACACTGGGCACCTGAGAAGCGCCCCTCGACACTTGCAAGCAGCCAGTTTTCCTGGGGGAACATTCTCGTTTCCTCCCCGGGCGTGCCTGCAGTGAGTAGAAGCTGGGCCTTCCTAGTGTTTTGCAAACAGCTCCAAGGCTACAAGAATCCAGATTTCCAAAGGGGAAAAGCCTGGTTTGGAAGCAGGGCCACCTATACTAGTTCACAGCAAACATGAGTCCCTGCAGTAGTGGAGCTGCCAAGGGAGAGCATGGCGAAACCCTGGCAACTTCGCTAAGTATCTTTTACTGTGCAGGCTTCGAAGTGTGGCAAGATCACTGACGGAGGGCTGGCCTGAGCGAGGACTAGTTGGCTCTACTTCTTCCGGGCGCCTAGCAGGGTAAAGGAGGAATTGTGCTCTTTGCTTATCTTGGACCTCACATCGACGTCCTGCAAAACCAACGAGCCAGTCGGTGTGAGCTCCTCGATGGAAGGCTGCGCAGAGTGTTTTTCTGAGTGCAGGTAGGGTCCTTATCCTCACTGAGTCCACGTTCTCCAGCACATGAGACCGGCTCAGACTGTCGTCGTGAGCTGGGTCAAGCTGCGGCAACCTAGGTTTCCAAAGGAAGAGAGAGAGCAGTGTGCCACCTTGGGCTCTGCATGCAAGAAGTGTTCCGAAGGGCCTACACGCTGCTTGTTGCTCAGCAGGCAGAGATGAGACGTGGGGGGGATCCGTGTGGTAGCATGGGAAATGGTGCGGAGGCCAGAGTGCTTGGAGTCCTGAAAGCTATTCTCGCGTTCCATTGAAGCACAACAACGGTGGAGACCTCATGGAAACCGAGGCACGCAGAGCTTGCACGGTGGAAACTTAGGCACTACCCTGAGGCTAGGGTGGCCTTGCGCTTTCCATGGAAGAAAGAGGTCTGCGGGATTAACTCTCCTCCAGCGTGGCAGGAACCCGCTTTCTCTGGGGAAAGTGCTCGTTTGCTACGCAAGCGTACCTGCAGAGGCAAGAACCTGGGCAACTTCAAGGTTTGGCAAGCAGCCCCTGAGACACTAGAATCCAAGCTTCCAAAGGGAAAAGGCTGCTTTTGTCGGCAGAGCCACCTACCCTTGTTAGCACACAGCATAAGTACCTGCAGGACGGGAGCTGCGAAGGGAAACAAACGGGACACACTGGGCACCTTAGAAGCGCCCCTCGACACTTGCAAGCAGCCTGTTTCTCTGGGGGAACATTCTCGTTTCCTCCCCGCGCGAGCCTTCAGTGAGTAGAAGCTAGGCCTTCCTAGGCTTTCGCAAACAGCTCCGAGGCTACAAGAATCCAGATTTCCAAAGGGGAAAAGTCTGCTTTTGGAAGCAGGGCCACCTATCCTAGTTCACAGCAAACATGAGTCCCTGCATTAGTGGAGCTGCCGAGGGAGAGCATGGCGAAACCCTGGCAACTTCGCTATGTATCTTTTACTGTGCCGGCTTCGAAGTGTGGCAAGATCCTTGAAGGAGGAATGGCCTGAGCGAGCCTAGTTGGCTCTACCTCTTCCGGGGGCCTAGCAGTGTAAAGGAGGAATTGTGCTCTTTGCTCAGCTTGGACGTCACATCGACGTCCTGCTAAACAAACGAGCCAGTCGGTGTGAGCTCCTGGATGGAAGGCTGAGCAGAGTGTTTTTCTGAGTGCATGTAAAGCCCTTGTCCTCACTGAATCCACTTTCCCCAGCACATGAGACCGGCTCAGACTGTCGTCGTGAGCTGGGGCAAGCTGCGGCTACCTAGGTTTCCAAAGGAAGTGAGAGAGCAGTGTGCCGCCTTGGGCTATGCATGCAAGAAGTGTTCCGAAGGACCTACACGGCTGATTGCTGCTCAGCAGGCAGCGAGGAGATGTGGGGGGGATCCGTGTTGTAGCATGGGAAACGGTGCGGAGGCCAGAGTGCTTGGAGTCCTGAAAGCTATCCTCGCGTTCCATTGAAGCACAACAACGGTGGAGACCTCATGGAAACCGAGGCACGCAGAGCTTGCACGGTCGAAACTTAGGCACTACCCTGAGGCTCAGGGTGGCCTTACGCTTTCCCAGGAGGAACGAGGTCTGCGGGATTAACTCTCCTCCAGCGTGGCAGGAACCCGGTTTCTCGGGGGAAAGTGCTCGTTTGCTACGCAAGCGTACCTGCGGAGGCTAGAACCTGGGCAACTTCAAGGTTTGGCAAGCAGCCCCTGAGACACTAGAATCCAAGCTTCCAAAGGGAAAAGGCTGCTTTTGTCGGCAGAGCCACCTACCCTTGTTAGCACCCAGCATAAGTACCTGCAGGATGGGAGCTGCGAAGGGAAACGAACGGGACACACTGGGCACCTGAGAAGCGCCCCTCGACACTTGCAAGCAGCCTGTTTCTCTGGGGGAACATTCTCGTTTCCTCCCCGGGCGTGCCTGCAGTGAGTAGAAGCTGGGCCTTACTAGGTTTTCGCAAACAGCTCCGAGGCTACAAGAATCCAGATTTCCAAAGGGGAAAAGACTGCTTTTGGAAGCAGGGCCACCTATCCTAGTTCTCAGCAAACATGAGTCCCTGCAGTAGTGGAGCTGCCAAGGGAGAGCATGGCGAAACCCTGGCAACTTCGCTAAGTACCTTTTACTGTGCAGGCTTCGAAGTGTGGCAAGATCCTTGAAAGAGGCCTGGCCTGAGCGAGCCTTGTTGGCTCTACCTCTTCTGGGGGCCTAGCAGTGTAAAGGAGGAATTGTGCTCTTTGCTCATTTTGGACCTCACATGGACGTCCTGATAAACCAACGAGCCAGTCGGTGTGAGCTCCTGGATGGAAGGCTGAGCAGAGTGTTTTTCTGAGTGCATGTAAAGCCCTTGTCCTCACGAATCCACGTTCCCCAGCACATGGGACCGGCTCAGACTGTCGTCGTGAGCTGGGGCAAGCTGCGGCAACCTAGGTTTCCAAAGGAAGTGAGAGAGCAGTGTGCCGCCCTGGGCTCTGCATGCAAGAAGTGCTCCAAAGGGCCTACAAGGATGCTTGTTGCTCAGCAGGCAGAGAGGAGATGTGGGGGGGATCCGTGTGGTAGCATGGGAAACGGTGTGGAGGCCAGAGTGCTTGGAGTCCTGAAAGCTATCCTCGCCTTCCATTGAAGCAAAACAACGGTGGAGAACTCATGGTAACCGAGGCACGCAGAGCTTCCCCGTTGGAAACTTAGGCATTACCCTGAGGCTCAGGGTGGCCTTGCACTTTCCCAGGAGGAACGAGGTCTGCGGGATTAACTCTCCTCCAGCGTGGCAGGTACCCGCTTTCTCGGGGGAAAGTGCTCGTTTGCTACGCAAGCATACCTGCGGAGGCTAGAACCTGGGCAACTTCAAGGTTTGGCAAGCAGACCCTGAGACACTAGAATCCAAGCTTCCAAAGGGAAAAGGCTGCTTTTGTCGGCAGAGCCACCTACCCTTGTTAGCACCCACCATAAGCACCTGCAGGATGGGAGCTGCGAAGGGAAACGAACGGGACACACTGGGCACCTGAGAAGCGCCCCTCAACACTTGCAAGCAGCCTGTTTCTCTGGGGGAACATACTCGTTTTCTTCCCGGGCGTGCCTGCAGTGAGTAGAAGCTGGGCCTTCCTAGGCTTTCGCAAACAGCTCCGAGGCTACAAGAATCCAGATTTCCAAAGGGGAAAAGACTGCTTTTGGAAGCAGGGCCACCTATCCTAGTTCACAGCAAACATGAGTCCCTGCAGTAGTGGAGCTGCCAAGGGAGAGCATGGCGAAACCCTGGCAACTTCGCTAAGTATCTTTTACCGTGCAGGCTTCGAAGTGTGGCAAGATCCTTGAAGGAGGCCTGGCCTGAGCGAGCCTAGTTGGCTCTCCCTCTTCCGGGGGCCTAGCAGTGTAAAGGAGGAATTGTGCTCTTTGCTCAGCTTGGACCTCACATCGACGTCCTGCTAAACCAACGAGCCAGTCGGTTAGAGCTCCTGGATGGAAGGCTGAGCAGAGTGTTTTTCTGAGTGCAGGTAGGGCCCTTGTCCTCACTGAGTCCACGTTCCCCAGCACATGAGACCGGCTCAGACTGTCGTCGTGAGCTGGGGCAAGCTGCGGCAACCTAGGTTTCCAAAGGAAGAGAGAGAGCAGTGTGCCGCCTTGGGCTCTCCATGCAAGAAGTGCTCCAAAGGGCCTACAAGGATGCTTGTTGCTCAGCAGGCAGAGAGGAGATGTGGGGGGGATCCGTGTGGTAGCATGGGAAACGGTGCGGAGGCCAGAGTGCTTGGAGTCCTGAAAGCTATCCTCGCGTTCCATTGAAGCACAACAACGGTGGAGACCTCATGGAAACCGAGGCAAGCAGAGCTTGCATGGTGGAAACTTAGGCACTACCCTGAGGCTAGGGTGGCCTTGCGCTTTCCATGGAAGAAAGAGGTCTGCGGG